>NC_069503.1:559823311-560123311 GCF_027579735.1 Bombina bombina | reverse complement strand
AAGCGGCACTTGCCAATAACCCTTGGTCAAATCCAATGTGGTAAGGTACCTGGCTCTCCCGAGTCTCTCCACAAGTTCATCAACCCTTGGCATGGGGTATGCATCAAACTTGGATATTGCATTCAGCTTCCGGTAATCATTACAAAACCTGATTGTGCCATCAGGCTTTGGTACAAGCACAATTGGGCTACTCCAGTCACTTTGGGATTCTTCAATTACCCCAAGGTCCAGCATTTTCTTTACTTCCAATTTGATTGCTTCCCTCCGGGCTTCAGGTATTCTATATGGCTTTAGATTTATCCTTTTTCCCGGTTCAGTGACAATGTCATGCTCTATTATCGTAGTTCTTCCTGGGACTGAGGAGAAAACATCTTTATTTAATCTGATGAAGTCTGTTACCTCCCTCTTCTGGTGGATAGTCAGGGTTTCTGAGATATTGACTACGGGTTCATGCTCCTCCATTGTAGGGAGGTCTGCTGTTTTTATAGCCACAAGTTTTTCTCTTTCTTTCCACGGTTTAAGTAAATTCACATGGTAAATCTGTACCTCCTTTCGCCTCCCAGGCTGTCTTACTTTATAATTTACTTCCCCCACTCTGTCAATGACTTCATATGGCCCATGCCATGTTGCCAAAAATTTGTTCTCTACAGTGGGAACCAGGACTAGTACTCTGTCTCCTGGATTAAACACACAAACCCTGGCATTTCTATTATAGCTCTTCTGCTGGTGCTGTTGGGCATTTTCCATGTGTTCTCTAACTATGGGCATAATGGCTGTCATCCGATCCTGCATCTGAGTTATATGTTCAATCACACTTCTGTGAGGGGTTGACTCCTGTTCCCAAGTCTCCTTAGCTATGTCTAGCAGCCCTCTGGGGTGTCTTCCATACAAAAGTTCAAAGGGCGAAAATGCAGTAGAAGCTTGAGGGACCTCTCGGATGGAAAACATTAAATAAGGCAAAAGGAAATCCCAGTTTTTTCCATCTTTATCAATTACTTTTTTGAGCATAGCCTTTAGTGTTTTATTAAATCGCTCTACCAGACCATCAGTTTGTGGGTGATATACGGATGTTTTCAGATGCTTTATATGAAGACGATTACACAACTCCTTTGTAATTCTCGACATAAATGGAGTGCCTTGGTCTGTTAATATTTCTTTGGGAATCCCAACACGGCTGAACATTAACATTAACTCCTTAGCAATTGCTTTTGCTGAAGTAGTACGCATGGGTATTGCCTCAGGGTAACGTGTAGCATAGTCTACTATTACCAATATATACTGGTGCCCCCTTGCAGACTTTACAAGAGGACCCACAAAATCCATACCAATGCGTTCAAATGGGACCTCAATTATGGGTAAGGGCACCAAGGGGCTATGGTATGCTGTAAGAGGGGCAGTTAATTGGCATTCAGGACAAGAAGAACAATAATTTGTGATAGATGCCATTACACCTGGCCAATAAAACCTCCTAAGAATTCTCTCTCTGGTTT
Source organism: Bombina bombina (assembly GCF_027579735.1). Lineage (NCBI taxonomy): Eukaryota > Metazoa > Chordata > Amphibia > Anura > Bombinatoridae > Bombina > Bombina bombina. The sequence goes on along the minus strand of NC_069503.1, from coordinate 560,121,821 downwards.
TTTCAATCCCCAAGTGCCCCCCAAGTATGTGGCTATGTGCCAGATTTAATACAGTGTGTCGATATGCCTGGGGTACTAACAGCTGTTTGACAGACTCCTTTTTCCCAACTCTGTACAATAAATCATTTTCCACTTCAAAGTATGGATAGGTGAGTGCTTTATCAGTATTAATGGGGGTGCCATTTCTTATGGAAATATAGTTTCTAGCCGCAGCTAAAGTTGGATCCTCCCATTGTGCAGCCCTAAAGTTACTTGGGCTAACCTCTAGGTCAGTTATTTCTACATCAGGTTCAGATATATTAGATTGACCTGTATTATTCTGTTCAGTATTACCTCCAACTAGGGTTTTCATAGGGGTTGAGTGTTTCCCTCTAGCAGGAGTTATTTTGTCTAAGTCATCCCCCAATAAATCAGAAAAAGGAAATTCACAAACAGCGCCCTCTACTGAATCCGGTGAATTTTCCTCAGCAGCATCCCATAGATTCAAAAAATGGGGAAAATCTCTGCCTATTATCATTTCATGGACTAATTTATGATTTATAGGGCCATTTTGAGTTTCAATAAGTACTTTAGCAGTTGGATACTTGTGTATGTCCCCATGGACACAAGCAATATCTAGGTTCTGGTAATTATCAATAGGAGTATTTCTCAACAGACCCCTGTCTATGAGCGTAACCATGCTACCAGAGTCCAGCAAAGCTTTAATTTCATTTCCCTCCACCCTTACAGTGCACCAAGGGTGGCCATTTAAACAATCATTTTTGGTAATTACATATACTGAGCGAGAGTACAATGAATAATTGTCTCTCATATTGCCAACATTACATTCCATAGCAACATCATTCTCAGGGCAGTCCTTTGCAAAATGTCCATACTCTTTACATTGAAAACATTTAATATTAGCATTAGACAACATCTTTGAGGCTATTGTGGACCCTTCCTGCCTCACAAAACTCTTGTCCCTTGCTGTAATGTCCCTCGGGTTGTAAAAACCCATCTGCTCCTCCCGATACCCCCTTTTCCCTGGAACAGTCTTACCCAATTTACTGGGACTCTGGATCTTCGGGGTTCTAGGTCTTTCCTGGTTGGGGATTTGTAGAAACTCACCGGCAGTCAAATAGCGTTCCACCAGGGCAACTAGACCATCAGCAGTTTTAGGTTCACTCTGGCTGACCCACCGCCGCAGGGAAACAGGCAATCCTCGCAGGAACCGGTCCATCACGAGCTGTTCCACAATGTGACTAGCTGAGTTGACCTCTGGCTGTAGCCATTTCCTGGCAAGATGTATCAAGTCAAACATCTGTGACTGCACGGCTTTGTCTTGACTGTAAGTCCAGGAGTGAAATCGCTGGGCCCTTACTGCTGTCGTTACTCCCAGGTGGGCCAAGATTTCTGTTTTTAGCTTTTTATAGTCACTGGCCTGCTCAGGCTCCAAATCATAATATGCCTTCTGAGGTTCTCCACTCAGAAATGGCGCAAGGAGACTTGCCCATTCAGACGCAGGCCCCCCTTCTCTTTCGGCTGTCCTTTCAAAAGCCATCAGGTAAGCCTCCACATCATCTGTAGCCACCATCTTTTGCAAATAGTTACTCACTCTCAGAGTCTTAGAACTGTGTGGAATTTCTGCAGCACACCTGCCCAGTCTTTCAGATAAGCCTCGAATCTCCTGCTGCATGGTAAGTATGATATTCTGCTGTTCCTCTCTTTGTGTTAATACCAGTTTTTGTAGCACTGCAATATTTTCTTGCTGGCTGGCAGTAGCTTGCTGCTGTGTGGCAGTGGCCTGTTGCTGTGAGGCCGTAGCCTGTAGTAAAGCCTTTACAACTTCCTCCATTTTAAGTGTGGTATTGTTTCCTTAACAGACTATCAGTGTGTTGCCCGCTACCTCCACCATATGTGACCTGGGATCTTGGAAACACACAGTCCTTAAAGCTGGAAACACCACACAAGGTTGTAGCTTTATAAAATACAGTCTGTTTATTATCAGGTCTGGCAAAAAAACAGGCAAAATAAACATAAACAAAACAAAAGAGGCTTGCTCCACTGAGCACTTACTAACAAGTACAACTGTCTGCACTAAGTAGCTTTTCCCAAAAGTAATATTGCACAGACCTTTCAAACTTTGTCCTTTAGAGATAATTTCTCTCAGTCTCTCAGTAGAGTGTTTGCAGTTTTCCTTTACTGCTGGCAAATCTACCTCTCAAACCCTGACTGGGGATTTTATTAGCACCTGCTGTCAATTACCACATGCAGGTGAGTAGCTAGCTGAGTCAGACAGAATTCCTGGACTGGACTTTTTGACATAATGTGCTACCTGCAAACCGCGGGGTGGAGCACTGGCCCACCCTACTCTCCAAATACTCCACCCCAGGGACTCAGAAATAAATCACATATTTTCTCTATGTGGCAAACAAACATAACAATTCTCCCTGGGGTTGTCAGACCATACCCCGCACTGCAGCACTTTTGAGGGAATATAGACACCTTCCATTACTATGCCTTGGATTCTGTCACATATCCTCCCCGCCAGCTCAGACCTAGTGGGGTGAGCGACCATGGCCAAAAGCGTATGCATACATGAAAGGCCATCAGCATTACCCTGTTTACTTCCTGCCCTGTGTTCTACTGAGAAGAGATAGGGTTGCAAACTAAGGAACCAGCGTGTAACTCTACCATTATTATCCTTATTTTGACTCATCCATTTGAGAGGTGCATGATCAGTAACTAGTCTAAATTTTCTGCCCAACAAATAATATTTGAGAGTTTCAACAGCCCATTTAATTGCTAGACACTCCTTTTCAACAATCGAATAGTTCTTTTCTCTAGGTTGAAGTTTACGGCTCAGGTATAGTATTGGGTGCTCTTCACTTTGACTTTCCTGGGAAAGCACTGCTCCAAGCCCTACATCAGAGGCATCCGTCTGTAAAACAAACTCCTTTGAAAAATCAGGGGTGACTAACACTGTTTGTCTACAGATGGCTTCCTTGAGATTTTGAAATGCCTGTTCAGCTTCAGAGGACCATTTCACTATTACTGGAGCTTTTGCTTTAGTGAGGTCAGTTAAAGGACCCGCTATAGTAGCAAAGTTGAAGATAAACCTTCTGTAGTAGCCAACAAGCCCAAGAAATGTTCTGACCTGTTTCTTCGTCATAGGTCGTGGCCAATTCCTTATGGCTTCAACTTTAGCAAGTTGAGGCTTTACTATTCCTCTTCCAATGGAATAGCCAAGATACTTGGCCTCCTCCAAGCCAATGGTACATTTACTCGGATTTGCTGTCAGACCGGCATTTCTTTTGGAATTAAGGACAGCTTGCACTTTTGGCAAGTGAGACTCCCAATCTTCGCTATGTATGACCACGTCATCTAAGTCAGTGTTTTTCAAGCAGTGTGCCGTGGCACACTAGTGTGCCGTGAGAGATCCTCAGGTGTGCCACGGCAGACTGACAACAGTGTGACATATTTTTTAAACTTTGCTTGTTTTTTACTCCCAGTGCAGGGGTAGTTTGTAGGAGGCATGGCATAACAGCACAATACATACAGTATGTGTGTGTTTGTGTGTATGTGTATATATATATATGCTGTATTAGGCTACAATGTGTGATTTTTTTTTAAATTTTGGGATGGTGGTGTGCCACAGGATTTTTTAATGTAAAAAAGTGTGCCACGGCAAAAAAAAGGTTAAAAATCACTGATCTAAGTAAGCTGCAGCATAATGAGCATGTGGCCTTAAGATCCGGTCCATCATTCTTTGAAATGTTGCTGGAGCACCATGTAGGCCAATGGGTAACACCTTGTATTGGAAGAGCCCATCTGGAGTAGAGAAGGCAGTCTTTTCCTTTGCCCGTCCTGTAAGCGGCACTTGCCAATAACCCTTGGTCAAATCCAATGTGGTAAGGTACCTGGCTCTCCCGAGTCTCTCCACAAGTTCATCAACCCTTGGCATGGGGTATGCATCAAACTTGGATATTGCATTCAGCTTCCGGTAATCATTACAAAACCTGATTGTGCCATCAGGCTTTGGTACAAGCACAATTGGGCTACTCCAGTCACTTTGGGATTCTTCAATTACCCCAAGGTCCAGCATTTTCTTTACTTCCAATTTGATTGCTTCCCTCCGGGCTTCAGGTATTCTATATGGCTTTAGATTTATCCTTTTTCCCGGTTCAGTGACAATGTCATGCTCTATTATCGTAGTTCTTCCTGGGACTGAGGAGAAAACATCTTTATTTAATCTGATGAAGTCTGTTACCTCCCTCTTCTGGTGGATAGTCAGGGTTTCGGAGATATTGACTACGGGTTCATGCTCCTCCATTGTAGGGAGGTCTGCTGTTTTTATAGCCACAAGTTTTTCTCTTTCTTTCCACGGTTTAAGTAAATTCACATGGTAAATCTGTACCTCCTTTCGCCTCCCAGGCTGTCTTACTTTATAATTTACTTCCCCCACTCTGTCAATGACTTCATATGGCCCATGCCATGTTGCCAAAAATTTGTTCTCTACAGTGGGAACCAGGACTAGTACTCTGTCTCCTGGATTAAACACACAAACCCTGGCATTTCTATTATAGCTCTTCTGCTGGTGCTGTTGGGCATTTTCCATGTGTTCTCTAACTATGGGCATAATGGCTGTCATCCGATCCTGCATCTGAGTTATATGTTCAATCACACTTCTGTGAGGGGTTGACTCCTGTTCCCAAGTCTCCTTAGCTATGTCTAGCAGCCCTCTGGGGTGTCTTCCATACAAAAGTTCAAAGGGCGAAAACGCAGTAGAAGCTTGAGGGACCTCTCGGATGGAAAACATTAAATAAGGCAAAAGGAAATCCCAGTTTTTTCCATCTTTATCAATTACTTTTTTGAGCATAGCCTTTAGTGTTTTATTAAATCGCTCTACCAGACCATCAGTTTGTGGGTGATATACGGATGTTTTCAGATGCTTTATATGAAGAAGATTACACAACTCCTTTGTAATTCTCGACATAAATGGAGTGCCTTGGTCTGTTAATATTTCTTTGGGAATCCCAACATGGCTGAACATTAACATTAACTCCTTAGCAATTGCTTTTGCTGAAGTAGTACGCATGGGTATTGCCTCAGGGTAACGTGTAGCATAGTCTACTATTACCAATATATACTGGTGCCCCCTTGCAGACTTTACAAGAGGACCCACAAAATCCATACCAATGCGTTCAAATGGGACCTCAATTATGGGTAAGGGCACCAAGGGGCTATGGTATGCTGTAAGAGGGGCAGTTAATTGGCATTCAGGACAAGAAGAACAATAATTTGTGATAGATGCCATTACACCTGGCCAATAAAACCTCCTAAGAATTCTCTCTCTGGTTTTTTCAATCCCCAAGTGCCCCCCAAGTATGTGGCTATGTGCCAGATTTAATACAGTGTGTCGATATGCCTGGGGTACTAACAGCTGTTTGACAGACTCCTTTTTCCCAACTCTGTACAATAAATCATTTTCCACTTCAAAGTATGGATAGGTGAGTGCTTTATCAGTATTAATGGGGGTGCCATTTCTTATGGAAATATAGTTTCTAGCCGCAGCTAAAGTTGGATCCTCCCATTGTGCAGCCCTAAAGTTACTTGGGCTAACCTCTAGGTCAGTTATTTCTACATCAGGTTCAGATATATTAGATTGACCTGTATTATTCTGTTCAGTATTACCTCCAACTAGGGTTTTCATAGGGGTTGAGTGTTTCCCTCTAGCAGGAGTTATTTTGTCTAAGTCATCCCCCAATAAATCAGAAAAAGGAAATTCACAAACAGCGCCCTCTACTGAATCCGGTGAATTTTCCTCAGCAGCATCCCATAGATTCAAAAAATGGGGAAAATCTCTGCCTATTATCATTTCATGGACTAATTTATGATTTATAGGGCCATTTTGAGTTTCAATAAGTACTTTAGCAGTTGGATACTTGTGTATGTCCCCATGGACACAAGCAATATCTAGGTTCTGGTAATTATCAATAGGAGTATTTCTCAACAGACCCCTGTCTATGAGCGTAACCATGCTACCAGAGTCCAGCAAAGCTTTAATTTCATTTCCCTCCACCCTTACAGTGCACCAAGGGTGGCCATTTAAACAATCATTTTTGGTAATTACATATACTGAGCGAGAGTACAATGAATAATTGTCTCTCATATTGCCAACATTACATTCCATAGCAACATCATTCTCAGGGCAGTCCTTTGCAAAATGTCCATACTCTTTACATTGAAAACATTTAATATTAGCATTAGACAACATCTTTGAGGCTATTGTGGACCCTTCCTGCCTCACAAAACTCTTGTCCCTTGCTGTAATGTCCCTCGGGTTGTAAAAACCCATCTGCTCCTCCCGATACCCCCTTTTCCCTGGAACAGTCTTACCCAATTTACTGGGACTCTGGATCTTCGGGGTTCTAGGTCTTTCCTGGTTGGGGATTTGTAGAAACTCACCGGCAGTCAAATAGCGTTCCACCAGGGCAACTAGACCGTCAGCAGTTTTAGGTTCACTCTGGCTGACCCACCGCCGCAGGGAAACAGGCAATCCTCGCAGGAACCGGTCCATCACGAGCTGTTCCACAATGTGACTAGCTGAGTTGACCTCTGGCTGTAGCCATTTCCTGGCAAGATGTATCAAGTCAAACATCTGTGACTGCACGGCTTTGTCTTGACTGTAAGTCCAGGAGTGAAATCGCTGGGCCCTTACTGCTGTCATTACTCCCAGGTGGGCCAAGATTTCTGTTTTTAGCTTTTTATAGTCACTGGCCTGCTCAGGCTCCAAATCATAATATGCCTTCTGAGGTTCTCCACTCAGAAATGGCGCAAGGAGACTTGCCCATTCAGACGCAGGCCCCCCTTCTCTTTCGGCTGTACTTTCAAAAGCCATCAGGTAAGCCTCCACATCATCTGTAGCCACCATCTTTTGCAAATAGTTACTCACTCTCAGAGTCTTAGAACTGTGTGGAATTTCTGCAGCACACCTGCCCAGTCTTTCAGATAAGCCTCGAATCTCCTGCTGCATGGTAAGTATGATATTCTGCTGTTCCTCTCTTTGTGTTAATACCAGTTTTTGTAGCACTGCAATATTTTCTTGCTGGCTGGCAGTAGCTTGCTGCTGTGTGGCAGTGGCCTGTTGCTGTGAGGCCGTAGCCTGTAGTAAAGCCTTTACAACTTCCTCCATTTTAAGTGTGGTATTGTTTCCTTAACAGACTATCAGTGTGTTGCCCGCTACCTCCACCATATGTGACGTGGGATCTTGGAAACACACAGTCCTTAAAGCTGGAAACACCACACAAGGTTGTAGCTTTATAAAATACAGTCTGTTTATTATCAGGTCTGGCAAAAAAACAGGCAAAATAAACATAAACAAAACAAAAGAGGCTTGCTCCACTGAGCACTTACTAACAAGTACAACTGTCTGCACTAAGTAGCTTTTCCCAAAAGTAATATTGCACAGACCTTTCAAACTTTGTCCTTTAGAGATAATTTCTCTCAGTCTCTCAGGAGAGTGTTTGCAGTTTTCCTTTACTGCTGGCAAATCTACCTCTCAAACCCTGACTGGGGATTTTATTAGCACCTGCTGTCAATTACCACATGCAGGTGAGTAGCTAGCTGAGTCAGACAGAATTCCTGGACTGGACTTTTTGACATAATGTGCTACCTGCAAACCGCGGGGTGGAGCACTGGCCCACCCTACTCTCCAAATACTCCACCCCAGGGACTCAGAAATAAATCACATATTTTCTCTATGTGGCAAACAAACATAACAATTCTCCCTGGGGTTGTCAGACCATACCCCGCACTGCAGCACTTTTGAGGGAATATAGACACCTTCCATTACTATGCCTTGGATTCTGTCACATATCCTCCCCGCCAGCTCAGACCTAGTGGGGTGAGCGACCATGGCCAAAAGCGTATGCATACATGAAAGGCCATCAGCATTACCCTGTTTACTTCCTGCCCTGTGTTCTACTGAGAAGAGATAGGGTTGCAAACTAAGGAACCAGCGTGTAACTCTACCATTATTATCCTTATTTTGACTCATCCATTTGAGAGGTGCATGATCAGTAACTAGTCTAAATTTTCTGCCCAACAAATAATATTTGAGAGTTTCAACAGCCCATTTAATTGCTAGACACTCCTTTTCAACAATCGAATAGTTCTTTTCTCTAGGTTGAAGTTTACGGCTCAGGTATAGTATTGGGTGCTCTTCACTTTGACTTTCCTGGGAAAGCACTGCTCCAAGCCCTACATCAGAGGCATCCGTCTGTAAAACAAACTCCTTTGAAAAATCAGGGCAGACTAACACTGTTTGTCTACAGATGGCTTCCTTGAGATTTTGAAATGCCTGTTCAGCTTCAGAGGACCATTTCACTATTACTGGAGCTTTTGCTTTAGTGAGGTCAGTTAAAGGACCCGCTATAGTAGCAAAGTTGGAGATAAACCTTCTGTAGTAGCCAACAAGCCCAAGAAATATTCTGACCTGTTTCTTCGTCATAGGTCGTGGCCAATTCCTTATGGCTTCAACTTTAGCAAGTTGAGGCTTTACATAATGTGCTACCTGCAAACCGCGGGGTGGAAGAGGAATACTCTTCCAATGGAAAAGCCAAGATACTTGGCCTCCTCCAAGCCAATGGTACATTTACTCGGATTTGCTGTCAGACCGGCATTTCTTTTGGAATTAAGGACAGCTTGCACTTTTGGCAAGTGAGACTCCCAATCTTCGCTATGTATGACCACGTCATCTAAGTCAGTGTTTTTCAAGCAGTGTGCCGTGGCACACTAGTGTGCCGTGAGAGATCCTCAGGTGTGCCACGGCAGACTGACAACAGTGTGACATATTTTTTAAACTTTGCTTGTTTTTTACTCCCAGTGCAGGGGTAGTTTGTAGGAGGCATGGCATAACAGCACAATACATACAGTATGTGTGTGTTTGTGTGTATGTGTATATATATATGCTGTATTAGGCTACAATGTGTGATTTTTTTTTAAATTTTGGGATGGTGGTGTGCCACAGGATTTTTTAATGTAAAAAAGTGTGCCACGGCAAAAAAAAAGGTTAAAAATCACTGATCTAAGTAAGCTGCAGCATAATGAGCATGTGGCCTTAAGATCCGGTCCATCATTCTTTGAAATGTTGCTGGAGCACCATGTAGGCCAATGGGTAACACCTTGTATTGGAAGAGCCCATCTGGAGTAGAGAAGGCAGTCTTTTCCTTTGCCCGTCCTGTAAGCGGCACTTGCCAATAACCCTTGGTCAAATCCAATGTGGTAAGGTACCTGGCTCTCCCGAGTCTCTCCACAAGTTCATCAACCCTTGGCATGGGGTATGCATCAAACTTGGATATTGCATTCAGCTTCCGGTAATCATTACAAAACCTGATTGTGCCATCAGGCTTTGGTACAAGCACAATTGGGCTACTCCAGTCACTTTGGGATTCTTCAATTACCCCAAGGTCCAGCATTTTCTTTACTTCCAATTTGATTGCTTCCCTCCGGGCTTCAGGTATTCTATATGGCTTTAGATTTATCCTTTTTCCCGGTTCAGTGACAATGTCATGCTCTATTATCGTAGTTCTTCCTGGGACTGAGGAGAAAACATCTTTATTTAATCTGATGAAGTCTGTTACCTCCCTCTTCTGGTGGATAGTCAGGGTTTCTGAGATATTGACTACGGGTTCATGCTCCTCCATTGTAGGGAGGTCTGCTGTTTTTATAGCCACAAGTTTTTCTCTTTCTTTCCACGGTTTAAGTAAATTCACATGGTAAATCTGTACCTCCTTTCGCCTCCCAGGCTGTCTTACTTTATAATTTACTTCCCCCACTCTGTCAATGACTTCATATGGCCCATGCCATGTTGCCAAAAATTTGTTCTCTACAGTGGGAACCAGGACTAGTACTCTGTCTCCTGGATTAAACACACAAACCCTGGCATTTCTATTATAGCTCTTCTGCTGGTGCTGTTGGGCATTTTCCATGTGTTCTCTAACTATGGGCATAATGGCTGTCATCCGATCCTGCATCTGAGTTATATGTTCAATCACACTTCTGTGAGGGGTTGACTCCTGTTCCCAAGTCTCCTTAGCTATGTCTAGCAGCCCTCTGGGGTGTCTTCCATACAAAAGTTCAAAGGGCGAAAACGCAGTAGAAGCTTGAGGGACCTCTCGGATGGAAAACATTAAATAAGGCAAAAGGAAATCCCAGTTTTTTCCATCTTTATCAATTACTTTTTTGAGCATAGCCTTTAGTGTTTTATTAAATCGCTCTACCAGACCATCAGTTTGTGGGTGATATACGGATGTTTTCAGATGCTTTATATGAAGAAGATTACACAACTCCTTTGTAATTCTCGACATAAATGGAGTGCCTTGGTCTGTTAATATTTCTTTGGGAATCCCAACACGGCTGAACATTAACATTAACTCCTTAGCAATTGCTTTTGCTGAAGTAGTACGCATGGGTATTGCCTCAGGGTAACGTGTAGCATAGTCTACTATTACCAATATATACTGGTGCCCCCTTGCAGACTTTACAAGAGGACCCACAAAATCCATACCAATGCGTTCAAATGGGACCTCAATTATGGGTAAGGGCACCAAGGGGCTATGGTATGCTGTAAGAGGGGCAGTTAATTGGCATTCAGGACAAGAAGAACAATAATTTGTGATAGATGCCATTACACCTGGCCAATAAAACCTCCTAAGAATTCTCTCTCTGGTTTTTTCAATCCCCAAGTGCCCCCCAAGTATGTGGCTATGTGCCAGATTTAATACAGTGTGTCGATATGCCTGGGGTACTAACAGCTGTTTGACAGACTCCTTTTTCCCAACTCTGTACAATAAATCATTTTCCACTTCAAAGTATGGATAGGTGAGTGCTTTATCAGTATTAATGGGGGTGCCATTTCTTATGGAAATATAGTTTCTAGCCGCAGCTAAAGTTGGATCCTCCCATTGTGCAGTTATTTCTACATCAGGTTCAGATATATTAGATTGACCTGTATTATTCTGTTCAGTATTACCTCCAACTAGGGTTTTCATAGGGGTTGAGTGTTTCCCTCTAGCAGGAGTTATTTTGTCTAAGTCATCCCCCAATAAATCAGAAAAAGGAAATTCACAAACAGCGCCCTCTACTGAATCCGGTGAATTTTCCTCAGCAGCATCCCATAGATTCAAAAAATGGGGAAAATCTCTGCCTATTATCATTTCATGGACTAATTTATGATTTATAGGGCCATTTTGAGTTTCAATAAGTACTTTAGCAGTTGGATACTTGTGTATGTCCCCATGGACACAAGCAATATCTAGGTTCTGGTAATTATCAATAGGAGTATTTCTCAACAGACCCCTGTCTATGAGCGTAACCATGCTACCAGAGTCCAGCAAAGCTTTAATTTCATTTCCCTCCACCCTTACAGTGCACCAAGGGTGGCCATTTAAACAATCATTTTTGGTAATTACATATACTGAGCGAGAGTACAATGAATAATTGTCTCTCATATCGCCAACATTACATTCCATAGCAACATCATTCTCAGGGCAGTCCTTTGCAAAATGTCCATACTCTTTACATTGAAAACATTTAATATTAGCATTAGACAACATCTTTGAGGCTATTGTGGACCCTTCCTGCCTCACAAAACTCTTGTCCCTTGCTGTAATGTCCCTCGGGTTGTAAAAACCCATCTGCTCCTCCCGATACCCCCTTTTCCTTGGAACAGTCTTACCCAATTTACTGGGACTCTGGATCTTCGGGGTTCTAGGTCTTTCCTGGTTGGGGATTTGTAGAAACTCACCGGCAGTCAAATAGCGTTCCACCAGGGCAACTAGACCGTCAGCAGTTTTAGGTTCACTCTGGCTGACCCACCGCCGCAGGGAAACAGGCAATCCTCGCAGGAACCGGTCCATCACGAGCTGTTCCACAATGTGACTAGCTGAGTTGACCTCTGGCTGTAGCCATTTCCTGGCAAGATGTATCAAGTCAAACATCTGTGACTGCACGGCTTTGTCTTGACTGTAAGTCCAGGAGTGAAATCGCTGGGCCCTTACTGCTGTCGTTACTCCCAGGTGGGCCAAGATTTCTGTTTTTAGCTTTTTATAGTCACTGGCCTGCTCAGGCTCCAAATCATAATATGCCTTCTGAGGTTCTCCACTCAGAAATGGCGCAAGGAGACTTGCCCATTCAGACGCAGGCCCCCCTTCTCTTTCGGCTGTCCTTTCAAAAGCCATCAGGTAAGCCTCCACATCATCTGTAGCCACCATCTTTTGCAAATAGTTACTCACTCTCAGAGTCTTAGAACTGTGTGGAATTTCTGCAGCACACCTGCCCAGTCTTTCAGATAAGCCTCGAATCTCCTGCTGCATGGTAAGTATGATATTCTGCTGTTCCTCTCTTTGTGTTAATACCAGTTTTTGTAGCACTGCAATATTTTCTTGCTGGCTGGCAGTAGCTTGCTGCTGTGTGGCAGTGGCCTGTTGCTGTGAGGCCGTAGCCTGTAGTTAAGCCTTTACAACTTCCTCCATTTTAAGTGTGGTATTGTTTCCTTAACAGACTATCAGTGTGTTGCCCGCTACCTCCACCATATGTGACCTGGGATCTTGGAAACACACAGTCCTTAAAGCTGGAAACACCACACAAGGTTGTAGCTTTATAAAATACAGTCTGTTTATTATCAGGTCTGGCAAAAAAACAGGCAAAATAAACATAAACAAAACAAAAGAGGCTTGCTCCACTGAGCACTTACTAACAAGTACAACTGTCTGCACTAAGTAGCTTTTCACAAAAGTAATATTGCACAGACCTTTCAAACTTTGTCCTTTAGAGATAATTTCTCTCAGTCTCTCAGGAGAGTGTTTGCAGTTTTCCTTTACTGCTGGCAAATCTACCTCTCAAACCCTGACTGGGGATTTTATTAGCACCTGCTGTCAATTACCACATGCAGATGAGTAGCTAGCTGAGTCAGACAGAATTCCTGGACTGGCCCACCCTATTCTCCAAATACTCCACCCCAGGGACCCAGAAATAAATCACATATTTTCTCTATGTGGCAAACAAACATAACAATTCTCCCTGGGGTTGTCAGACCATACCCCGCACTGCAGCACTTTTGAGGGAATATAGACACCTTCCATTACTATGCCTTGGATTCTGTCACAATATATATATATATATATATATATATATATATATATATATATATATATACTGTACCGTTCCAAAGAGGCATGCACTCACTGGATTTGTGCAAAAAGGTGCTTTATTGGCGCATAAGAAGAACAGTGATGTTTCGGGGATCAATCACCCCTTCATAATACTGTATGTATACATATATACATTCACATATACACATACACATACACACACATACTGTATATCTATACAGGCGTACATCAGAGATATATATATACAAATATATTTATTTATTTATATATATATATATATATATATATATATATATATGTGTGTGTATATATATTGTGACAGAGAAAAGGGAATTGTGAGGGACCAGGTTGATATTTCTCCTACATTGTTGAAATGTGATTTGATTTCTAAACCCCAGGGAAATGCATTGTGTAAAATGTGGCTAGGAATAAAGCTATTTTTGGGTCCCTGAGGTGGAACACTGGAGAGAGGGTGGGCCAGTTTTCCACTCCTCAGTTTTCATAGCTGAAAGTGAGGAACAGGAAGGGATTTTTCCCTCACCTGTGTTCAATCAAATGAGTGTAATAAATTCTCCAGTTGCTCCATAGTGTTTCCTGATTTGGAGAGAAACACATTGCAGTTGAGCTGAGAAAAATTAAGTTTAGTTTACCTTTGTTAAGTAAGGGATGACAACTATATTAGTAAGAGCTCAAAGTGAGCTAGGCTTTTGTTTATAGGATTAAGTGTGTTAAACTGTTATAAACACACATTGCTGTAATCTGCACCTGCACAGTGAAAATAAAACTGACTGTTTATATTTACTAAGACTGTGTCTTTTATACCCTAGAGGACTGTGCTATTACCTTGAAACCAGGCACCAAGAGTGGGGGCTGGATTAAAAAAAAACCAAAAAAAAACCCAGTACATTATTTTAATGTTTTATATGTGTAATTGTCTTGTAATACTATTATTTTAGACGTAAAACTTTACTTCAGGTCTCCAGTCATGCTAACTTTTTTTAGATTTGTTATAGAAACATAGATATTGATGGCAGATAAGAGCCATGGGGGCATATGTATCAAGCTCCGAATGGAGCTTGATGCCCCGTGTTTCTGGCGAGCCTGCAGGCTTGCCAGAAACAGCAGTTATGAAGCAGCGGTCACAAAGACCGCTGCTCCATAACCTGTCCGTCTGCTCTGAGCAGGCTGACAGACATCGCCAAGTATGATCAGGTTGATTGACACCCCCCTGCTGGCGGCCCATTGTCCGCGAATCAGCAGGGGGTGGTGTTGCATCAGCAGCTCTTGTGAGCTGCTGGTGCAATGCTGAATACGGCAAGCGTATTGCTCGCCGTACTCAGCGAGGTCTGTCTGACCTGATCTGCACTGTCGGATCAGGTCCGACAGACCTTGATAACTAGAGGCCATAGGCTCATCAAGTCTGCCAGGTATTACTTATATTACAGTATACACTTATCTAGTTTGCAGGATAGCCTTATGCTTGTCCCAGGCATTTTTAAAGTCCCCGACAGTGTTTGTCATTACTACCTCTTGCACTTAAAGAAGTGCTTCCTCAAATTACTCCTGAATCTACTTCCCTTTCAGTTTAAGATTGTGACCCCTTGTTCTTGAATTTTCCATTTTATGTAAAATACCCACAGCCTCAGTTTTACTAAGCCCTTTAATGCACTTGAAAGTTGCTATCATATCACCTCTTTCCCTTCTCTACTCTAAGCTATACATATTTAGGTCATTGAGCCTATCCTGGTAAGTTTTAATTTTTAGACCATGTAACGTTTTGGCAACCCTCCTTTGCACAGATTCAAGTTTGTTAATATCCTTCTGAAGGTATGGCCTCTAGAACTACACACAATACTCAAGATGAGGCCTAACTAATGATTTATAAAGTGGCATAAGAACCTTACTATTTCTGCTGCAAATACCTCTACCAATACATCCAAGCATTCTGCTAGCCTTACTCACTGCATTACTACATTGTTTACTAAGTTTTAAATAATCTGAAATAATAATTCCCAAGTCCTGTTCCTCATCTGTAACAGTCAGTAAAGTGTCATTGAGTCTGTAATTAACATTTGGATTTTTCTTCCTTAAATGCATTATTTTACACTTTGCTGTGTTAAACTTTAGATCCCAGTCGTTTGTCCAATCCTCCAATTGTTGTATATCACTTCTCATTTTGTTTACCCCCCTGGAACATCCACTGTGTTACAAATTTTTGTATCATCTGCAAACAGACATATTTTCCCCTGTAGCCCTTTGCTGATATCATAGATAAATATGTTAAACAAAACAGGCCCCAGAACTGAGCCCCTAGGAACACCACTAGTAACAGCCCCCTCTGCTGAATGTATTTACTAAGACACTTTGTTTTCTGTCCTTAAGCCAGCATTCCATCCAGTTCACAATTTTTGAGTCTAGACCAAGGAGATACAGTTTGTGAATTAGTTTATTGTGTGGGATGGTGTCAAATGCTTTTCTGAAATCTAGATATGCTACATCAACTGCTCCACCCTTGTCTAATACTTCTGTTACATAATCAAAGAAGTCAATTAGATTAGTCTGACATGATCTCCAGGAAGTAAAACCATGCTGATTTTGGTCCTCTAAATTGTTTGTCTTTATGTAAGTCATAATTCTTTCTTTTACAAGGCTTTCCATTAATTTCCCTACTACTGAAGTTAAACTAACTGGTCTGTAGTTACCAGATTCCTCTCTACTGCCCTTTTATGAAGAGGTATTACATTTGCTATTCTCCAATCATCTGGGACAGCTCCTGTTAATAGTGACTGATTAAACAGATCAGTTAATGGGACAGATAGCACTGATCGAAGATCTTTTAAAACCCTTGCATGGATATTATCAGGACCCACTGCCTTTTTAACATTTATTTTTGATAATGCTAACAAAACCTCATCCTCTGTAAAAAGATTAGTGTTTCTATTTTTCATAGCATCACTTAATGTAGACATGATGGCCTCTAGTTATCCACGTGTCTACTTACCTGCCATCGCCGGCCCCAACACGCCCGCCTAAGCTCGCCTACCATCGCCGCCGCGGACCTGAATATGCTTGCCAAAGTTATCAATAAAGCTGTCAAAAAGCCGCACGCCAAGTACGGGGCGATGAGCAGCGGACTGTGATATAGTTATCACTCATCCGATCTCGCTGCTCTTCGGCTTTTTCCCAGCTTTATTGCTAGCCTGTCACTAAGCACCCACACTAAACTACACTGTTCTACCCCCTATACCGGCGCCCCCAGAGCCCCCAGCAACTAAATAAAGTTATTAACCCCTAAACTGCCACTCCTAGACCCCGCCACAACTATAATAGATGTATTAACCCCTAAACCGTCGCTCCTGGACCTCGCCGCCACCTACATTATACCTAGTAACCCCTATCCTGCCCCCCCTATACCGCCGCCACCTATAATAAATTTATTAACCCCTATCCTGCCGATCCCGGACCCCGCCGCAACTAAATAAATTGTTTAACCCCTAAACCGCCGCTCCTGGACCCCGCCGCCACCTATATTAAACTTATTAACTCCTAATCTGCCCCCCCCTACACCGTCGCCACCTATAATAAATTTATTAACCCCTATCCTGCCCCCCCTACACCGTCGCCACCTATAATAAATTTATTAACCCCTATCCTGCCCCCGCTACACCGCCGCCACTATAATAAAATTATTAACCCCTAAACCTAAGTCTAAACCTAACACCCCCCTAAACTTAAATATTAATTAAATACATCTAAATATTATAACTCTTATTAACTAAATTAATCCTATTTAAAACTAAATACTTACCTTTAAAATAAACCCTAATATAGCTACAATATATAAATAATAATTATATTGTAGCTATCTTAGGATTTATTTTTATTTTACAGGCAAATTTCAATTTATTTTAACTAGGTACAATAGCTATTAAATAGTTATTAACTATTTAATAGCTACCTAGTTAAAATAAAGATAAATTTACCTGTAAAATAAATCCTAACCTAAGTTACAATTACACCTAACACTACACTATCATTAACTAAATTATTCCTATTTAAAACTAAATACTTACCTGTAAAATAAACCCTAAGATAGCTACAATGTAATTAATAATTACATTGTAGCTATTTTAGGATTTATATTTATTTTACAGGTAACTTTGTATTTATTTTAGCTAGTTAGAATAGTTATTAAATAGTTATTAACTATTTAATAACTACCTAGCTAAAAGAAATACAAAATTACCTGTAAAATAAATCCTAACCTAAGTTACAATTAAACCTAACACTACACTATCATTAAATTAATTAAATAAATTAGCTACAAATAACTACAATTAAATACAATTAAATAAACTACATAAAGTACAAAAAATAAAAAAAACTAAGTTACAAAAAATAAAAAATAAAAAGTTACAAACATTTTAAAAATATTACAACAATTTTAAGCTACTTACACCTAATCTAAGCCCCCTAATAAAATAACAAAGCCCCCCAAAATAAAAAAATGCCCTACCCTATTCTAAATTACGAAAGTTAACAGCTCTATTACCTTACCAGCCCTTAAAAGGGCCTTTTGCGGGGCATGCCCCAAAATATTCAGCTCTTTTGCCTGTAAAATAAAAATACAACCCCCCAACATTAAAACCCACCACACACACACCCCTACTCTAACCCAAACCGCCCTTAAATAAACCTAACACTACCCCCCTGAAGATCCAATCAGCCAATCAGATTGAGCTTGCATTCTATTGGCTGTTCCGATCAGCCAATAGAATGCGAGCTCAATCTGATTGGCTGATTGGTTCAGCCAATCGGATTGAACTTCAATCTGATTGGCTGATTCAATCAGCCAATCAGATTTTTTCTACCTTAATTCCGATTGGCTGATAGAATCCTATCAGCCAATCGGAATTCGAGGGACGCCATCTTGAATGACGTCACTTAAAGGAACCGTCATTGTCGGGAAGTCATCCGTGGAAGAAGATGGCTCCGCGTCGGCTCGTCTGAAGATGGCTCAGCTCTGCTCCGGATGGATGAAGATTGAAGACGCCGCATGGATGAAGACTTCAATCGGATGGAAGACCTCTTCAGCGCCCCTTGGATGATGACTTCAATTGGATGGAAGACTTCTTCAGCGCCCCTTGGATGATGACTTCAGCCGCTGCGGATGTCCTCTTCTGTTCCATCGATGGTCGGCTGGCTGAAGACGGCTAAAGGTAGGATGATCTTCAGGGGGGTAGTGTTAGGTTTATTTAAGGGGGGTTTGGGTTAGAGTAGGGGTGTGTGGGTGGTGGGTTTTAATGTTGGGGGGGTTGTATTTTTTTTTACAGGCAAAAGAGCTGAATACTTAGGGGTATGCCCCGCAAAAGGCCCTTTTAAGGGCTGGTAAGGTAATAGAGCTGTTAACTTTCGTAATTTAGAATAGGGTAGGGCATTTTTTTTATTTTGGGGGGCTTTGTTATTTTATTAGGGGGCTTAGATTAGGTGTAAGTAGCTTAAAATTGTTGTAATATTTTTAAAATGTTTGTAACTTTTTATTTTTTATTTTTTGTAACTTAGTTTTTTTTATTTTTTGTACTTTAGGTAGTTTATTTAATTGTATTTAATTTTAGTTATTTGTAGCTAATTTATTTAATTAATTTAATGATAGTGTAGTGTTAGGTTTAATTGTAACTTAGGTTAGGATTTATTTTACAGGTAATTTTGTATTTCTTTTAGCTAGGTAGTTATTAAATAGTTAACTATTTAATAACTATTCTAACTAGCTAAAATAAATACAAAGTTACCTGTAAAATAAATATAAATCCTAAAATAGCTACAATGTAATTATTAATTACATTGTAGCTATCTTAGGGTTTATTTTACAGGTAAGTATTTAGTTTTAAATAGGAATAATTTAGTTAATGATAGTGTAGTGTTAGGTGTAATTGTAACTTAGGTTAGGATTTATTTTACAGGTAAATTTGTCTTTATTTTAACTAGGTAGCTATTAAATAGTTAATAACTATTTAATAGCTATTGTACCTAGTTAAAATAAATTAAAATTTGCCTATAAAATAAATCCTAAAATAGCTACAATATAATTATTAGTTATATTGTAGCTATATTAGGGTTTATTTTATAGGTAAGTATTTAGTTTTAAATAGGATTCCTATAGTTAATAAGAATAATATTTATTTAGATGTATTTAATTAATATTTACGTTATGTGGGTGTTAGGGTTAGACTTAGGTTTAGGGGTTAATAATTTTATTATAGTTGCGGCGGGGTCCGGGAGTGGCGGTTTAGAGGTTGACATATTTATTATAGTGACGGCGGGGTCCGGGAGCGGCGGTTTAGGGGTTAACATATTTATTATAGTGGCGGTGTGGTCCGGGAGCGGCGGTTTAGGGGTTAATCAGTTTATTAGAGTGGCGGTGGGCCCCGGGAGCGGTGGCGGTTTAGGGGGTAATACATTTATTTAGTTGCGGCAGTGTAGGGGGGGAAAGATTAGGGGTGTTTAGACTCAGGGTACATGTTAGGGTGTTAGGTGCAGACATCTCCCATAGGAATCAATGGGATATCGGGCAGCAGCAAACATGAACTTTCGTTATGGTCAGACTCCCATTGATTCCTATGGGATCCGCCGCCTCCTGGGCCAGAAAAGTGCCGAGCGTACCTGCTAGTCATTTGATAACTAGCAAAAGTAGTCAGATTGTGCCGAACTTGCATTCGGAACATCTGGAGTGACGTACAAATCGATCTGTGTCGGACTGTGTCCAGTGGATCGAAGCTTACATCACTATATTCTACTTTTGCCGGGCAGCAGGGCTTGATAACTAAGGCGAATCAGCCTCGCCACAAATACGCTGCGGAATTCCAGAGTATTTGAGGTTGACGGCTTGATAACTAGGGGCCTCAATCTTCAGAATCCTTTGTGAAAACAGAAGTAATTATTGAGACAGTCTGCAATTTGCTTATCTACTTCTATTATTCTATCATCAACTGATTTCAATTTTACTATTCCTACCTTTTGTTTCTTCTTTCACTGATATATCTAAAGAATGTTTTGTCCCCATGTTTTACTGACTGTGCTATCTTCTCTTCTGCATGAGCTTTAACCTTCCTAATTAACTGCTTAGTCTTTTTTTGTTGTAGTCTCCATATTTTCATATCATCATCTGATTGTGTGTGTCTGCAATTTTTATAAGCTATCTTTTTTTGTCTTTACAGCATGTGCTACTTCTTTGGAAAACCAAATTGATTTCCGCTTTCTTTACTTTTACAGACATGTCAAATACAGTGTGCGGTTGCATCTAAAATGGCACCTTTCACAAATTCCCACTGTTCTTGAACCCCTGTAATAAGAGTTTTCTCTTTTAAATAGTTTTTTAAATATGTTATGTTATGTGTTAGGCTCAAGCACCATTTCAGAGATATTAAGCTCGGCCATGCCGAGTATAGGGTGTGCTTACATTCTTTTTAAATCTTTTTTATCTTTAACTTTTAATAGCAGTTTGTGCACTATTTTTAGCGCAGGATCGCAATGTGGATATTGCACCCTACACTATCAATAGCATGGGCCCTAAAGGGACATAATACTCATATGCTAAATTACTTAAAAATAATGCAGCATAACTGTGTCACCTGAACATCCCTACCTCAAAATTTCTTCAGCTCACAAGTGTAAGTGATTTTTTGGATAGAAAATAGTGTATATGTGCGCTAGAAAAAAGCTATAGGGTTAATTGTAATTTCAAATATTTGATGTATATCAAATGATCATAAGTGAAATAAAAATAATTGCAAAATGTTTGCAAAAATTTGTGCAAAGTGTGTTTGCAAATTATTTGCCGATATAAAATATAAAATAATAAAATAGAAAATAATTTAAAAATGTGTTATTTGTGCTTGCATGAAACAAAATCTTCAACAAAGGATAACTATTTTTGTGCTCGCATGTAACAAAATCTTCAACAAAGAATAATTATGTTATCAAAATAAATTAAAATAATGTTATCAAATAAATAAATTAAATGTTTTCAAAAAATAGTTGAAAAAAATGTGTTATTTGTGGTTTCATAAAACAAAATCTTCATCCAAGGATAACTATAATATGTTATTTTGTGCTTGCATGAAACAAAATCTTTAACAAAGGATAACTATAAAAAATATTAGAATTTTCAACAAAGGCTGACTATAATATCAAAAAATAATTGAATTAAAATGTGTTGTATGTGCTTACATAAAACAAAATCTTTAACAAAAGATATCGAAATACCAGAAAAAAAAGTTTAATAAATATTTATAACAATCTTATGATTGTATTGCTCATAAAAATTCTCTTTAAAATTTACATTATATGACCGGTCATTTCTTTAGTTTGATTGTACTATATTCAATCAAATATAAAAATACAAAAAATATAAAAAAATATAAAATTACAAAATATTGCAAAAGCGCTTGAAAAGTCTCCTTTTGGAAAATCTCCTTTTGCAAAATGGAAACACCTGTATCAGTTAAATTATTGTAATAGTAACTGAATACTGGTTTTAATTAAAAAGTCCAGCACTTAGGATTTTATCCTTTTTCATAGAAAGGTTAAAAGTGTCCCTTTAGTATTGTGGTACTTTTAACTCTTTAAAGGGACACTGAACCCAAATTTTTTCTTTCATGATTCAGATAGAGCATGCAATTTTAAGTAACTTTCTAATTTACTTCTATTATAAAAAAAAATTGTTCTCTTGCTATCTTTATTTGAAAAAGAAGATATCTTAGCTAAGGAGCTAGCAAATTTTTGGTTCAGAACCACGGACAGCACTTGTTTATTGGTGCTGTCCAATCAGAAAGGACAACCCAGGTTGTTCACCAAAAATGGGCCGACATCTAAACTTGCATTCTTGCTTTTCAAATAAACATACCAAGAGAATGAAGAACATTTGATAATAAGAGTAAATTAGAAAGTTGCTTATAATTGCATGCTCCATCTGAATCACGAAATATTTTTTTTGGGTTCAGTGTCCCTTTAAGCTTAATTCAAGTAGTAGGTGAGATGTTCTAAAATACCTTTCTTTAGAATATCTCACCTACTACTTTAATTAAAGGGACAGTATACACCAGAATTGTTATTGCTTAAAAAGATAGATAATCCCTTTATTACCCATTCCCCAGTTTTGCATAACTAACACTGTTATGTTAATATACCTTTTACCCCTGTGATTACCTTGTTTCTAAGCCTCTGCAGACTGCCCCCTTATCTCAGTGCTTTTGACAGACATGCAGTTTAGCCAATCAGTGCAGACTCCACGGGAGTGAGCACAATGTTATCTATATGACACACATGAACTAGTACTGTCTAACTGTGAAAAACTTTCAAAATGCTCTGAGCTAAGAGGCGGTTTTCAACGGTTTAGAAATCAGTTTAAGCCTAGCTAGGTTTAGTTTTTCAAAAATACCACTCTGGGAACAAAGCAAATTTAAAGATAAACACAAATGGGAAAGTTGTGCAAAATTACATGCCCTATCTGGATCATAAAAGTTTAATTTTGACTAGACTGCCCCTTTAAGCTTAAAGAGTCAAAAGTACCACAATACTAAAGGGACACTTTTAAACTTTCTATGAAAAAGGATAAAATCCTAAGTGCTGGACTTTTTAATTAAAAACCATTGTTGTTCAGTTACTATTCAAACGATTTAACTGATACAGGTGTTTCCATTTTGCAAAAGGAGATTTTCCAAAAGGAGACTTTTCAAGCGCTTTTGCAATATTTTGTAATTTTATATTTTTTATGTTTTTTTATATTTTTTGTATTTTTGTATTTGATTGAATATAGTACAATCAAACTAAAGAAATGACCGGTCATATTATGTAAATTTTTAAGATAATTTTTATGAGCAATACAATCATAAGATTGTTATAAATATTTATTAAACTGGTTTTTTTTTTGGTATTTCGATATCCTTTGTTGAAGATTTTGTTTTATGTAAGCTCATACAACACATTTTAATTCAATTAATTTTTGATATTATAGTCAGCCTTTGTTGAAAATTCTATTTTTTATAGTTATCCTTTGTTAAAGATTTTGTTTCATGCAAGCACAAAATAACATATAGTTATCCTTTGTTGAAGATTTTGTTTTATGAAACCACAAATAACATATTTTTTTCAACAATTTTTTGATATCATCGTTATCCTTTGTTGAAAATGCAAATTTTTTGATAACATAATTATTCTTTGTTGAAGATTTTGCTACATGCGAGCACAAAAATAGTTATTCTTTGTTGAAGATTTTGTTTCATGCAAGCACAAATAACACATTTTTAAATTAATTTCTATTTTATTATTTTCTATTTTATATCAGCAAATAATTTGCAAACACACTTTGCACAAATTTTTGCAAAGGTTTTGCAAATATTTTCATTTCACTTAAGATCATTTGATATACTATATCACTCAGACACAGACACCCAAACAGACACTTAGCACTTGTTTACATTGACCTGACAAGTAATGAAGTAAACTACAGTTTTGTAAAAAAAAAAAAAAAAGGAGATTTAGAAAACAAAATATGGAGTTCTGATTATCTTTTTGTAAAGGAAGATGCCAACTAAATGATGACAACAGCATGCAGTGGCTGAAAGGAAGGGCCCTGAACTGCCTAAACAATAATTTAAAGGTTAAATAGTAGATTGGTGACTTCCGGAAAGGTCTCATTAGTCTCAGTCTGTAGAAAGATGTGAATAATCAGTAGTAAGGTCAATTGTTCTATAAAGGAACAGACAATGGACACACACACAAACTCAAACTTGCACATACACCCAAGGAAACACCAACAGAGACAGCCTCAGAAAACACAGAAAGACATACACACACTCACAGAGACACCAACAGAAAACACAGAAAGACATACACAGACCCTCACAGAGACACCCGCAGAAAATACACACCCTCCCAGAGACATACACAGAAAACAGACATACATACACACACACACCCTCCCTCACAGAGACATCCACAAAAAACACAGACATACACACCCAACCTCACAGAGGCATCCAGAGAAAATACACAAAGACAAACACATGCCCACCCTCACAGAGACACCCATAGAAAAAGCTCAAAGACATATGCACACACCCTCACAGACATCCACAGAAAATGTACAAATACATACACACCCACACTCACAGAGATACCAACAGAAAAAAAAATACATACACACTCATAGAGACACAAACCAAAGCACAAAGACATAAACACAGACACCCACAGAAACACTCACAGGAGGAAACATTTATGCACCTTGCATCCCCTAAATCAACAGTGTGTGACATGCATGATAAAAAAAAATGCAGAAATTAAGAGATCACTTTTTAAAGAATCATATTTGTAAATGTGCAATCAAAAATAATTCTGTGAATTCAAAATTGTACAATAATGATCTGGGTAGATGGCTAGATGAAGAAAATTACTTTTAAAAGGTTGACATATGTTTGTTTCATATTTTCCCCATTTTCCCCAACCAAGAGCACCACAAATATAGCGTACAAATGTTCCCATATGTCAGCTGTACTTGTGGATTTTGAAAATGCTGTACCATATGGTCTTGGTGGAACCATAAGCTGTGGTACTCATACCATTAGATCTGGTTAAATGCAGGATTTAAGCTTGTTGGTATGCATTTCAAAATTAAGTCAGCTGTAGAGTAAACTGAACAGTTTTAAGTTAACCTGTCTCATTTCCAACACTGAGCAATCTAAGTCTGAGAGTATAATATGTTATGCAGATGTAAACATCTTAGATAAAATGCCTCCTTGTATCTGGAAAGTCCTTGCATAAAGGGGCAGTAAACTATGTCATTTGTGTATTGAGAAGGAAACATTTCTGCATGGTTTTAAATTTTGAATTTCTACAGCATTGTCAAATAATCATAAATACACTGCTGCTAAAAAAAATGTGTTTTTATGGACCCCTGGCCCCACCATACAACTTCTACCACACTAAAGTTACAATCTTAAATTGCACAAATAAATAAAAAACATTTGCTAAGTAATTCCTACCTCCTCTGCAAATGAAAGTGATCAGCCGTTCTGACTCAGGCACACACTCTACAAACAAAGTGCCAAGTCTGTCTCGCACTGTGCATAGCGGTTTAGTGCACACTCAGAAATCCTCTCAAATGCTAATACTTTACTCCTTGTAATAACATTCCCCATGCTCAATTAGTACTCTGCTGTAGTACCCACTGGTGGCTGCCAAAATTAAAAAAAAAAAAAATGTTTTTTCTTTTTTTTTTTTAGTTCTTGCCTCATGGGGCCCCCCTAGCCCATTGGGCCCCTGACAGGAGTCACCCCTGTCACCCCTTGATGGCGGCCCTGGCTATGCTGCATCACATTCAAGTGCTTCAACATTTGGATATCATGTCCCTTTTAATCTTTCCTCAACAACATGTAGAACAGCTGCCAGGCAAATAATGTGCCCGTGACGACTGTGGAAATCTGCCCAATTCCACTGTGACAATATTAAACACGAAAATGTCCACAGCACAGCTTGCTTAAAAAGTGTCTTTATTGACAAAAGAAAGAGCAACGTTTCGTGACTGTTGTCACTTAATCATAATCACTTTTAATCTTTAGTAAGCAAACACAACATTTTCAGATTTGGCATTGTGTATGGTTCCTAAAATTAGTTGCACAATAGAGAGGATGGGGGTCTGCACAATAGAGAAGATTGGGGTCTGCACAATAGAGAGGATGGGGGTCTGCACAATAGAGAGGGATGGAGGTCTGCACAATAGAGAGGATGGGGGTCTGCACAATAGAGAGGGATGGGGTCTGCACAGTAGAGACGATGAGGGTCTGCACAATAGAGAGGTTGGGGGTCTGCACAATAGAGGATGGGGGTCTGCACAATAGAGAGAAGATGGGGGTCTGCACAATGGAGAGAGGATGGGGGTCTGCACAACATACAGAGGATGGGAGTCTGCCCATCTCACCTATATCAGGTCTGCTATGTTTCGCACCGCACTAGAGTTCAGGAAGGGGGAGAAATGTCCAGAGAGGAAAGCAGTAACTATTTACATTGAGCTACAACAGAACAGTGACACCTACAGGTAGAAATGAAAAATGCAGGCACAAATTAGATTTTCTCTGGCACTGCTCTTTCCAGGATAATGTGTTTAATTTGCGGGTATCAGGGAGCCGCTATTTCAATGCGGGAGACTCCTGGAACTTCCGGGAGAGTTGGGATGTCTGCTTTTATTTATCTTTTATTAACTCTGAAACTTACAAAACTAAAAAACTTAGGCATATATATTTTTAAACAAGCTCAAGGTGAAAAAATATTTGCTTAGATCCTGTGCTTGTTATTATTGAAAATATAGAATCACAGAATTGCCCCGAAGTAAAGTCAGCAACCTACAAACCCTAAAACCCTGGAAAAAAAACAAAAATACCCACTGATAAAATCCCATAAATTTCTTTCATGTCAATTTTAAAGATCTTTCTTCAGTCTCTGCTTAAAAATGGTCACTCATGGGTCCTCTATATATTTTTATCCTAATGGTTGTCAGATTAACAGATAAGGTTTTGCTGTTGATCTTTTCCACTTTTCTGATTGTCTAGTTGCTGATAAACTAATAAGGAGAAGGAAAGGAGAAAACACCACATTGTTAAAGGGACAGTCGGCTTAAATTGTTGTTTTAAAAAGATATTCCCTTTATTACCCATTACCTAGTTTTGCATAACCAACACTGTTATATTAATATACTGTTTACCTCTAATTACCTTGTATCTAAGCCTCTGCCTGCAGTTATTTTTACGACTTGTATTTTAGCCAATCAGCACTGATTCCTGCATAACTCCACGGGAGTGAGCACAAAGCTATCTATATGGCACTTATGAACTAGCACTGCTTGGTTGTCATGCAAGATTTAAAAAGCACTGTGATACGAGGCAGCCTGCTGGGGCTTAGAAATAGGGTTGCCACCTCAGCCATATTTTCCTGGACACTTATGAGTTACACATGTAGGGTGTGCAGGGAGGAACATGTATAGTGCTGTTCATCAGCACTATTCATGTGATGTCCAGAGGCACAATACATGTTCCGCCCTGCTTACCCTGCAGCATGTGTAACTCATAAGTGTCTGGGAAAACATGGCTGAGTTGGCAACCCTACTTAGAAACAGGCAAACTTAGAGCCTGTGATGGGATGCAGTTTCTATATGAGGAGTAGCTGGGTGAAGATGCCAGTTCCTGTACTATGTATTACCTATAGCTTATTGTTCCTTTTTACAGGTGCAGAGTGCTACTGTTGTATTCGCTTTTACTTTCATATGGGAAAAAGTGTCATATAAAATGGCTGGAATTCCTGAAGGAAAATAAACGTCAAACATCACTAAATATGCAATATAAGCAGCATTTGTGTACTTGCTGCAAAAATTAGAAGTATGGGCAGGTAAATGGAAAATGAGATTTAATACGGGAAACTGCAAGGTTCTACATTTGGGAAGTAAAAATAAGCAGGCAATGTTTTATTTAAATGGGAAAAGACTTAGCCAAACAGAGGAGGAAAGGGATTTGGGAGTAGTAATAGATAATTATTATTATTATTATACTTTATTTATTAAGCGCCAACATATTCCGCAGCGCTGTCCATGGATACAATTAATTTAAGTAAAACAATACAAGACTTGTAAAATACAGGACAAAATTTACAAACACATACAGGAGGGATTGAGGGCCCTATTCCCGTGGGAACTTACAATCTAGAAGGGTAGGAGGTTGAGAAACAGGAGGTGAGGACTGCAAGATTGATAAGGATGTTAATACAGAGTTAGATGAGGGAAATGTTAGGTAAGTGAAATTAATTTATTATTGAGTTGGGTGGTAGGCTTCCCTGAACAGAAAAGTCTTCAGGGAGCATTTAAAGGAAGAAAGATTAGGGCAAAGCCTGACAGCACGAGGGAGAGTGTTCCAGGGGGTAGGTGCTGCACGACAGAAGTCCTGCAGTCTAGCATGAGAGGAGGTGATAGTTGCGAATGCAAGGAGCAGGTCATTGTTGGATCTTAGTGGACGGGCTGGAGTATACTTGTGTATTAGAGAGGATAGGTAGAGGGGAGCGGCGTTGGTGAGAGTTTTGTATGTAAGGGTGAGAATTTTGAATTTAATTCTGCTGTAGATAACAATCTAAAGATGGGTGCACAATGCAGGGCAGCAGATTCAAAGGTTAATAAGATAGTAGCATGTATTAAAAGAGGCATTGATTCAAGGGAGGAAAGCATAATTCTGTCACTATATAAATCCCTGGTAAGACCTCACCTTGAGTATGGAGTGCAGTTCTGGGGACCGATCGCAAAAAAAGATATTGCAGAATTAGAAAAAGCTCTGAGAATGGCAACAAAGCTAATAAGGGGAATGGAGAATTTAAGCTATGAGGAGACGTTAGCCAAATTGGTTCTGTTTTCTCTAGAAAAAAAAGCGCTTGAGAGGTGACATGAATATATTCAAGGCCCAAATACAGAGATGGCAGAAGCTCAAGAAAATTGTTTGTGACAAGAGGTCACAATTTAAGGTTGGAGGAAAGCAGATTTAATCTCCTGCAACTGAAACGTTTTTTCACTGTGAAAGCAATAAAATTGTGGAACTCATTACCAAAGGAGGTAGTGAATGCCAATACATTTAAAAATTGTGTGGATACGTTTCTGACTAGAAACAAAATTCATGGATATGATTGCTTGTATTAAATGGGTCACCTTTTAGTGGGATTAATTTAAGCTCAACTGGAGTTTTTTTGTAAGTATATTAGATTTGTATAGGTTGAACTCGATGGACTTCGGTCTTTTTTCAACCTCATCTACTATGTTACTTTGTAACTATGATGTGATATGAAACCCAATTTTTTTCTCAGAATTCAGATAGAGCATACAATTTCAACTGTACAGAAATGTGTGTGGCAAACAAGTAGATGTTAACAGAAAAAACAAATATGCTCAACACAATGTGCTAAAAAACAATACTCTCCTTGTTAAATGAAGTGACCGCTGCCCTTCCTCAGTCTCTCCCCAAGGACTGTATAAGCAATAGACAAAAAACGAAATGGATGGCGCTGGTCTTGCAGAATAGTTAGTTTCTAATGATAAATAGAAATGGACTTGATCTGCAAGTTAAATCTGTTGCAATAATGTGCAATATACTCACTCCTTAAGTAATGTGAGTCCTGCTTCTATGGTATATCCCTTTGCGGTGTGTCCCTCTCCAAAGGAAACAACAAGGTGGTTTTCAACAGGGCTGGAAAAGGATTAGAACCTCATCAGCAGTAAAGTAATAACTTTAAGTTGAAAAAACAAGTAGTAACTTACTTATCCAAAAAAGCAAGTCCGGCTCATCACAGAAAGAGTAATTTCAAATATAAGAGATAAAAAAGTGGTTTATTGTAGCTCTACGCGTTTCAACGCTCAAGAGTCTTTTTCAAGAGCAATAAAAGACAATAAAAACAAGTAACAGTTTGTATAATGCTGTGACAAAGTAGCCGGATTTTATACAGGTGTATCGATGTTCCAATTTCCTGTCTGTGGCAGGAAATTGGACTCACATGAAATCAAAATAGAAATAAAATACAATTTCTAACTGAATGTTTAGGCCCAACCTTATTCTTGACATTGTTAAATCTTTTTATGTCGCTTAATTAAACTTTAAAATGTAATATTTTGTATTTGGTTCGGCATAAACATGTACAATAGGAAATAGCCAATCAGTAAATTCTTTCGAATTTTCATCCAATAGAAAGACAGAGTTGAATTGAGTCCCCATTCGAGTATTCTTTGAGTTTAAGTTCCCTTTAAGGTCCGCTTTAAAGTCACGTGATTCTTTTGACCAATCCCCTGATGTTGAAAAGTTCTCCGTTGATCTATGACGTTGCGTGGGCTCGTTAGTCACGTGTTATTTCTGACCAATCTTTAAGAACGTCCTTTCTCGTGGCTCTAACCAAATATGCCGATATGAGGAATTTAGATTTAACATTCTATGAATAGAAAAAACAGAGAAGCGGCAGTATCCATTCCAATCACATGCAATAACAAAATGGTTACATTTTATCTAGCAATTATACGGCAACTTTAAAAATACATACAACCAGATGACAGAAAAAGTTTGTGCAATGATGTTTGCGCTATAAGGACTTTGAAACATGTTAAAGACAGCAATATCAAATCTAGTCGCATAAAAAAGAACTTTTCAAAGCTTTATCTATAGTGCAAAAACTTTTGCGGCAACTTTAAAAGTACATACAACCCGATGACATAAAAAAGTTTGTGCAATGATGTCTACACTAGGAACATGTTAAAGACGACAATATCAATTTTGGTCACATAAAAAGAACCTTGCAAAGTTTTATTTATAGTATGAAACCTTTTGAGAGAATTAAATTAAAGAGAGCGGCAGTGTCCGTTCAGCTCACATATGTATAAGAATAATGGCCTTATATCTAACGGTTTTACAGTAACTTTATAGGAATAAAAGCTTCTCAATAGCATGAAAAACTATATTAAAGGATATTTAAAATTGGTGGAGTTATGTGTGTGGTTTAAAGGTATTAAATATTTGGTCTTATGTAGTTTAAATTTAATGTGAGAGGAAAGTGTTATTTTCATAACCTATATAAAATGTAGATTGTGAGATTAAAGTGTGAAATTCTCTTACTTGCTTTTATGGATATTTACATCCATAATTTGATAGTGAAAAATCGTTGTTTTCCTGATGTTATCTAAAAATAAATTGTGAAGTACCATTTGTGAAAAAATGTGAAAAAAATTATCTTACTTACTTTTATGGATATTTACATCCATAATGTGCTTAGATTAAAAAATGGGTAGAGTGAAATAAGATAGAATAAAAGTGAAAATTGAATCAAAGTGTGTAGACTCAATATTAGTAATAATAATGATATGTGTGGATTCAGTGACTAACCAATGAATTATTAATAGTGGTAAACGATTACTTCATGTGTTTAAACCATATATTTGAAAATTCTCGAATCCCTAGTGAAACTAATTTAGATAAAAGCTGCTATTCTAATGTCTTTATTTAGCCCCCAATGGTTGTAAGTTCTTAGTGTATGAATCCACCATAATTCTCTCTTGTTTAACTCATCTTCTAAATGTCCTCCTCTCCAGTGGGTGGTTACCTTCTCTATTCCTATCCATGAAAAATTCTTAAAATCAAATTTGGTACAAGTATTGCAATGTAAAGGGACACCATGATCCTCATGTCTCTTCTCTATTTTATTAAGGTGTTCTAAAATACGGGTCTTGAGAAATCTGGTAGTTTGTCCTAAATATTGAATCTGGCAGTTACATTGCAATAAATATATAACATTTTGAGTCTTGCATGTAATGAAATGTTTAATTATGTAGGTCTTGCCTGTTACAAAGGAAGTAAAAGATTTTTGAGTTCTTTTTGTATAATTGCAACCTTTACATTTTCCACATGTATAAAAACCTTGTAAGTTAGATATACTTAAAGGTGGTTTGGGGGCCATACCTTTAATTAAAGAGGGGGCCAACTTTTGTTTAAAATTACTGCCTCTTCTATATGTGATTTGAGGTTTGATAGGTATAATTTTACTTAAGAATTCATCATTATGTAAAATGTGCCAATGTTTTTTAATGATTTTATTAATTTGATGGTGCCCTGAATTGAATGTTGTAATAAATCTGGGGAAAGAGGATTGTTTATTTGTAGTGATTTTATGTTTTGCCAAAATTAAATTACGATCCTGATTTTTATTAACTGTCTATCTACTTCAAGACTGCTTGAAGAGTAGCCTTTTTCCAAAAATCTCTTTTTAAGTAGTAATGATTGTTCCTCGTAATCTTCTATTCTATCACAATTTCTCCTAATACGTTGGAATTGTCCTCTGGGGATAGACTTTAACCATGATGGATGATGTTGACTGTCATGTTGGATGTATGTATTTGCATCACATTCCTTAAAGTGTGTTTTTGTATGTATATGTCCATCAACGGTTGTGATGGACAAATCTAAGAAGATTGCTTTGGTGTTATTTATTTCTGGGGTCAAAATGATGTTCATGTTGTTTTTATTTAAATCATTAACAAATTGTTGGCAATTTTCTATATTTCCCCTCCAGATACAGAGGACATCGTCGATGTACCTCCGCCATGTCACCAGGCTCGCCCCAGCTACGTCATTGGACCATACGTAAAGATGTTCAAAATGGTCCATGTAAATGTTGGCGTAGCTGGGGGCGAACCTGGTGCCCATGGCGGTACCACAAATTTGTAGATATTGTGAATCATTGAACCAGAAAAAATTATGAGTCAACATAAAATCTATAGCTGCCAAAATAAAATCTAACATTTTTTCAGATAAATTGGGATCTTGGGTTAGTTTCCATTTGATGGCTGTTAGGCCTTTTTGATGGTCAATTATGGAATATAATGATGTAACATCCATGGTAGCCCATAAAAAATCAGGTTCCCATTCTAATTGTTTGATGATATTGAGTACACTGGTGGTGTCTTTTAGATATGATTTGGAATTTTGTGCATAAGGCTGTAAAAAATAATCTATAAATGCAGATAAATTAGAAGTTAATGAATCTATGCCACTAATGATGGGGCGACCTGGGGGTTGTAGGGGATTTTTATGTAACTTTGGCAAAAAATAAAATATAGGAGTTTTTGAATTGGTTTTGAACAGAAAATCATATTCTTTTTCATTGATCACTTCTCTGTCTAGAGCTGTTGTCAATAATTCTTGTAATTCTTGACTGAATTCTTTTTTGGGGGAGTGGTTTAAAACATGGTAGGTGTTGGTGTCTGATAGAATTCTGTTGGCTTCTTGTAAGTAAAAGGCTCTATCCATGATGACTACCCCTCCCCCCTTATCAGCTTCCTTTATAACAATGTCCTCTCTCTTATTAAGTGCTTTTAAAATTTCAGATTCTATTTTCGATAAGTTATAGTGTTTGGGTTGATGTCTCATGTTTTCTATGTCTTTCATAATCAGTTTCCCAAAGACATCTATACAAGGCCCTTTGAAATGACTGGGATAGAATTTTGAGGGATTTTTAAATTTGGTCCTCGGATCACTCTCAGGAGGTGTATAGCTTAAAGTTTCCTTTTTAATAAAGAAACGTTTAATGGTTAAATTCCTGATGAATTTCTGGGCGTCTATGAATAATTGAAAAGTATTTACTCCTTGGGTTGGGACAAATTTTAGTCCTTTAGCTAATACCCGTGTTTCTTGTTCAGTAATTGGCTGTGATGACAGATTATATATCTTTCGTAAAAATGTCTTTTTCTCATATGTCTTGCCTCCGCCTCCTCTTCTCCCTCTAACTGATTTGGTGTCCTTTCTCGTTTTTTTGGATTGGACCTGTTGTCCTGATTCCTGAAATGTGGGGTGTGTCTGTCTGGTAATGCAATGGGACTGTCTTGATTCCTGAAATGTGGGGTGTGTCTGTCTACTGGTGTATTGGGACTGTCCTTCTGTAGAGGAGCAAATCTGTTGTGTTGAGACCAATGTTGATTGGTATGAGGTGTTGATTTGTGTTTGTCCCAATTTTGATTTGATGGAAAAGGGTATGAATCTTTATGGTGTGATCTATCATCATAATTGTATGTATTTCTATTCTCCTGTTTGGCATCATAATTACTATATGAATTACTATTTGGATATCTATTATAGGTATCCCTATCTCTAATATGTTGGTCATAATTTTTATCATAGTGATTTGACTGTCTATTCGATCCCTGTTGGGTCCTATAATTAACTCTATTTTTTTCCCAGGGTTTATTGCCGGTGTAATGTTTATCTCCATTAAAGGAGTGTTTATTGTAGGGACCTTTCACAGAGTTATTTTGTGTATTAGAATGTTCTTCTTGCATTTGAACATATTGTGTGCCCTTGTCAAAATCATCTTTGTCCCTGAGATATTTTTTGTATTTGGAGTTACCAATTTGTTCGTCTAATTGTTTGGCATTATTTTTTATTTCTTCAAATTTATCTACACAACGTTTATCTGATAAAAAAGTGTCCAATTCATTCTCAAGAGCTATGATTTCTTTTTCTATATTTTTTAAACTAATATCTTGTGATTCATATAGTAAACTAACCAGTTCTGTTGAGCATTTGTGTAATGCCGCATTCCATTTATCTAAAAAAAGTTTGTCATTCATGCCAAAAGCTGGAATTTTGTAAACTCTTAATCCTCTAGGAACTAGATTTTCATTTAAATAGCGGCTAAGGAAGGTGGTTTCCCACCATTTCTTGGTTTCTTTAACATATAATTTCTCTAATTTGGATATAATAGTTTCCCAGTTGGAACTGGGATGTGAATTTTCTTTAAAAGCATTATTGTATTTATTTTGTCTTGCCGCTCTCCAGTCATTGAGAGTGTTTTTAGCCATGTAGGAGAAAAATAGTCAACTGTACAGAAATGTGTGTGGCAAACAAGTAGATGTTAACAGAAAAAACAAATATGCTCAACACAATGTGCTAAAAAACAATACTCTCCTTGTTAAATGAAGTGACCGCTGCCCTTCCTCAGTCTCTCCCCAAGGACTGTATAAGCAATAGACAAAAAACGAAATGGATGGCGCTGGTCTTGCAGAATAGTTAGTTTCTAATGATAAATAGAAATGGACTTGATGTGCAAGTTAAATCTGTTGCAATAATGTGCAATCTACTCACTCCTTAAGTAATGTGAGTCCTGCTTCTATGGTATATCCCTTTGCGGTGTGTCCCTCTCCAAAGGAAACAACAAGGTGGTTTTCAACAGGGCTGGAAAAGGATTAGAACCTCATCAGCAGTAAAGTAATAACTTTAAGTTGAAAAAACAAGTAGTAACTTACTTATCCAAAAAAGCAAGTCCGGCTCGTCACAGAAAGAGTAATTTCAAATATAAGAGATAAAAAAGTGGTTTATTGTAGCTCTACGCGTTTCAACGCTCAAGCGTCTTTTTCAAGAGCAATAAAAGACAATAAAAACAAGTAACAGTTTGTATAATGCTGTGACAAAGTAGCCGGATTTTATACAGGTGTATCGATGTTCCAATTTCCTGTCTGTGGCAGGAAATTGGACTCACATGAAATCAAAATAGAAATAAAATACAATTTCTAACTGAATGTTTAGGCCCAACCTTATTCTTGACATTGTTAAATCTTTTTATGTCGCTTAATTAAACTTTAAAATGTAATATTTTGTATTTGGTTCGGCATAAACATGTACAATAGGAAATAGCCAATCAGTAAATTCTTTCGAATTTTCATCCAATAGAAAGACAGAGTTGAATTGAGTCCCCATTCGAGTATTCTTTGAGTTTAAGTTCCCTTTAAGGTCCGCAAAGGGATATACCATAGAAGCAGGACTCACATTACTTAAGGAGTGAGTATATTGCACATTATTGCAACAGATTTAACTTGCACATCAAGTCCATTTCTATTTATCATTAGAAACTAACTATTCTGCAAGACCAGCGCCATCCATTTCGTTTTTTGTCTATTGCTTATACAGTCCTTGGGGAGAGACTGAGGAAGGGCAGCGGTCACTTCATTTAACAAGGAGAGTATTGTTTTTTAGCACATTGTGTTGAGCATATTTGTTTTTTCTGTTAACATCTACTTGTTTGCCACACACATTTCTGTACAGTTGACTATTTTTCTCCTACATGGCTAAAAACACTCTCAATGACTGGAGAGCGGCAAGACAAAATAAATACAATAATGCTTTTAAAGAAAATTCACATCCCAGTTCCAACTGGGAAACTATTATATCCAAATTAGAGAAATTATATGTTAAAGAAACCAAGAAATGGTGGGAAACCACCTTCCTTAGCCGCTATTTAAATGAAAATCTAGTTCCTAGAGGATTAAGAGTTTACAAAATTCCAGCTTTTGGCATGAATGACAAACTTTTTTTAGATAAATGGAATGCGGCATTACACAAATGCTCAACAGAACTGGTTAGTTCACTATATGAATCACAAGATATTAGTTTAAAAAATATAGAAAAAGAAATCATAGCTCTTGAGAATGAATTGGACACTTTTTATCAGATAAACGTTGTGTAGATAAATTTGAAGAAATAAAAAATAATGCCAAACAATTAGACGAACAAATTGGTAACTCCAAATACAAAAAATATCTCAGGGACAAAGATGATTTTGACAAGGGCACACAATATGTTCAAATGCAAGAAGAACATTCTAATACACAAAATAACTCTGTGAAAGGTCCCTACAATAAACACTCCTTTAATGGAGACAAACATTACACCGGCAATAAACCCTGGGAAAAAAATAGAGTTAATTATAGGACCCAACAGGGATCGAATAGACAGTCAAATCACTATGATAAAAATTATGACCAACATATTAGAGATAGGGATACCTATAATAGATATCCAAATAGTAATTCATATAGTAATTAGGAGAATAGAAATACATACAATTATGATGATAGATCACACCATAAAGATTCATACCCTTTTCCATCAAATCAAAATTGGGACAAACACAAATCAACACCTCATACCAATCAACATTGGTCTCAACACAACAGATTTGCTCCTCTACAGAAGGACAGTCCCAATACACCAGTAGACAGACACACCCCACATTTCAGGAATCAAGACAGTCCCATTGCATTACCAGACAGACACACCCCACATTTCAGGAATCAGGCCAACAGGTCCAATCCAAAAAAACGAGAAAGGACACCAAATCAGTTAGAGGGAGAAGAGGAGGCGGAGGCAAGACACATGAGAAAAAGACATTTTTAAGTAAGATATATAATCTGTCATCACAGCCAATTACTGAACAAGAAACACGGGTATTAGCTAAAGGACTAAAATTTGTCCCAACCCAAGGAGTAAATACTTTTCAATTATTCATAGACGCCCAGAAATTCATCAGGAATTTAACCATTAAACGTTTCTTTATTAAAAAGGAAACTTTAAGCTATACACCTCCTGAGAGTGATCCGAGGACCAAATTTAAAAATCCCTCAAAATTCTATCCCAGTCATTTCAAAGGGCCTTGTATAGATGTCTTTGGGAAACTGATTATGAAAGACATAGAAAACATGAGACATCAACCCAAACACTATAACTTATCGAAAATAGAATCTGAAATTTTAAAAGCACTTAATAAGAGAGAGGACATCGTTATAAAGGAAGCTGATAAGGGGGGAGGGGTAGTCATCATGGATAGAGCCTTTTACTTACAAGAAGCCAACAGAATTCTATCAGACACCAACACCTACCATGTTTTAAACCACTCCCCCAAAAAAGAATTCAGTCAAGAATTACAAGAATTATTGACAACAGCTCTAGACAGAGAAGTGATCAATGAAAAAGAATATGATTTTCTGTTCAAAACCAATTCAAAAACTCCTATATTTTATTTTTTGCCAAAGTTACATAAAAATCCCCTACAACCCCCAGGTCGCCCCATCATTAGTGGCATAGATTCATTAACTTCTAATTTATCTGCATTTATAGATTATTTTTTACAGCCTTATGCACAAAATTCCAAATCATATCTAAAAGACACCACCAGTGTACTCAATATCATCAAACAATTAGAATGGGAACCTGATTTTTTATGGGCTACCATGGATGTTACATCATTATATTCCATAATTGACCATCAAAAAGGCCTAACAGCCATCAAATGGAAACTAACCCAAGATCCCAATTTATCTGAAAAAATGTTAGATTTTATTTTGGCAGCTATAGATTTTATGTTGACTCATAATTTTTTCTGGTTCAATGATTCACAATATCTACAAATTTGTGGTACCGCCATGGGCACCAGGTTCGCCCCCAGCTACGCCAACATTTACATGGACCATTTTGAACATCTTTACGTATGGTCCAATGACGTAGCTGGGGCGAGCCTGGTGACATGGCGGAGGTACATCGACGATGTCCTCTGTATCTGGAGGGGAAATATAGAAAATTGCCAACAATTTGTTAATGATTTAAATAAAAACAACATGAACATCATTTTGACCCCAGAAATAAATAACACCAAAGCAATCTTCTTAGATTTGTCCATCACAACCGTTGATGGACATATACATACAAAAACACACTTTAAGGAATGTGATGCAAATACATACATCCAACATGACAGTCAACATCATCCATCATGGTTAAAGTCTATCCCCAGAGGACAATTCCAACGTATTAGGAGAAATTGTGATAGAATAGAAGATTACGAGGAACAATCATTACTACTTAAAAAGAGATTTTTGGAAAAAGGCTACTCTTCAAGCAGTCTTGAAGTAGATAGACAGTTAATTAAAAATCAGGATCGTAATTTAATTTTGGCAAAACATAAAATCACTACAAATAAACAATCCTCTTTCCCCAGATTTATTACAACATTCAATTCAGGGCACCATCAAATTAATAAAATCATTAAAAAACATTGGCACATTTTACATAATGATGAATTCTTAAGTAAAATTATACCTATCAAACCTCAAATCACATATAGAAGAGGCAGTAATTTTAAACAAAAGTTGGCCCCCTCTTTAATTAAAGGTATGGCCCCCAAACCACCTTTAAGTATATCTAACTTACAAGGTTTTTATACATGTGGAAAATGTAAAGGTTGCAATTATACAAAAAGAACTAAAAAATCTTTTACTTCCTTTGTAACAGGCAAGACCTACATAATTAAACATTTCATTACATGCAAGACTCAAAATGTTATATATTTATTGCAATGTAACTGCCAGATTCAATATTTAGGACAAACTACCAGATTTCTCAAGACCCGTATTTTAGAACACCTTAATAAAATAGAGAAGAGACATGAGGATCATGGTGTCCCTTTACATTGCAATACTTGTACCAAATTTGATTTTAAGAATTTTTCATGGATAGGAATAGAGAAGGTAACCACCCACTGGAGAGGAGGACATTTAGAAGATGAGTTAAACAAGAGAGAATTATGGTGGATTCATACACTAAGAACTTACAACCATTGGGGGCTAAATAAAGACATTAGAATAGCAGCTTTTATCTAAATTAGTTTCACTAGGGATTCGAGAATTTTCAAATATATGGTTTAAACACATGAAGTAATCGTTTACCACTATTAATAATTCATTGGTTAGTCACTGAATCCACACATATCATTATTATTACTAATATTGAGTCTACACACTTTGATTCAATTTTCACTTTTATTCTATCTTATTTCACTCTACCCATTTTTTAATCTAAGCACATTATGGATGTAAATATCCATAAAAGTAAGTAAGATAATTTTTTTCACATTTTTTCACAAATGGTACTTCACAATTTATTTTTAGATAACATCAGGAAAACAACGATTTTTCACTATCAAATTATGGATGTAAATATCCATAAAAGCAAGTAAGAGAATTTCACACTTTAATCTCACAATCTACATTTTATATAGGTTATGAAAATAACACTTTCCTCTCACATTAAATTTAAACTACATAAGACCAAATATTTAATACCTTTAAACCACACACATAACTCCACCAATTTTAAATATCCTTTAATATAGTTTTTCATGCTATTGAGAAGCTTTTATTCCTATAAAGTTACTGTAAAACCGTTAGATATAAGGCCATTATTCTTATACATATGTGAGCTGAACGGACACTGCCGCTCTCTTTAATTTAATTCTCTCAAAAGGTTTCATACTATAAATAAAACTTTGCAAGGTTCTTTTTATGTGACCAAAATTGATATTGTCGTCTTTAACATGTTCCTAGTGTAGACATCATTGCACAAACTTTTTTATGTCATCGGGTTGTATGTACTTTTAAAGTTGCCGCAAAAGTTTTTGCACTATAGATAAAGCTTTGAAAAGTTATTTTTTATGCGACTAGATTTGATATTGCTGTCTTTAACATGTTTCAAAGTCCTTATAGCGCAAACATCATTGCACAAACTTTTTCTGTCATCTGGTTGTATGTATTTTTAAAGTTGCCGTATAATTGCTAGATAAAATGTAACCATTTTGTTATTGCATGTGATTGGAATGGATACTGCCGCTTCTCTGTTTTTTCTATTCATAGAATGTTAAATCTAAATTCCTCATATCGGCATATTTGGTTAGAGCCACGAGAAAGGACGTTCTTAAAGATTGGTCAGAAATAACACGTGACTAACGAGCCCACGCAACGTCATAGATCAACGGAGAACTTTTCAACATCAGGGGATTGGTCAAAAGAATCACGTGACTTTAAAGCGGACCTTAAAGGGAACTTAAACTCAAAGAATACTCGAATGGGGACTCAATTCAACTCTGTCTTTCTATTGGATGAAAATTCGAAAGAATTTACTGATTGGCTATTTCCTATTGTACATGTTTATGCCGAACCAAATACAAAATATTACATTTTAAAGTTTAATTAAGCGACATAAAAAGATTTAACAATGTCAAGAATAAGGTTGGGCCTAAACATTCAGTTAGAAATTGTATTTTATTTCTATTTTGATTTCATGTGAGTCCAATTTCCTGCCACAGACAGGAAATTGGAACATCGATACACCTGTATAAAATCCGGCTACTTTGTCACAGCATTATACAAACTGTTACTTGTTTTTATTGTCTTTTATTGCTCTTGAAAAAGACGCTTGTGCGTTGAAACGCGTAGAGCTACAATAAACCACTTTTTTATCTCTTATATTTGAAATTACTCTTTCTGTGACGAGCCGGACTTGCTTTTTTGGATAAGTAAGTTACTACTTGTTTTTTCAACTTAAAGTTATTACTTTACTGCTGATGAGGTTCTAATCCTTTTCCAGCCCTGTTGAAAACCACCTTGTTGTTTCCTTTGGAGAGGGACACACCGCAAAGGGATATACCATAGAAGCAGGACTCACATTACTTAAGGAGTGAGTATATTGCACATTATTGCAACAGATTTAACTTGCACATCAAGTCCATTTCTATTTATCATTAGAAACTAACTATTCTGCAAGACCAGCGCCATCCATTTCGTTTTTTGTCTATAGCATACAATTTCAAACAACTTTCCAATGTATTTTTATTATCACATTTGTTTAGTTCCTTTAGTATCCTTTGTTGGTGTAGTAGCAGTGCACTACTGGGATATAGCTGAACACATTGGGTCAATCACAAAAGGCATATATGTGCAGCCACCAATCAGCAGCTAGCTCCCAGTAATACATTGCTGCTCCTTAACCTACCTAGGTATTCCTTCAACAAAGGATATCAAGAGAAAGGGAAAAAAATGATAATATAAAACCATTGGGAAGTTGTTTAAAGTGTGTGCTCTATCTGAATATTGCATTAAAAAAATAGGTTACATGTGTACCTTTAATTTTTAATCATGTGAAATGCAATAAAAATGTTCTTTCTGCAATGCTATAACAACATTTTAATTACAAACTTATTTTTATAGGTCTAAGGGCAAGTTGATGAATAATAATGAAAAGAACATTTCTAAAGAGATCAATTATCTGTTTTAATCATTTAGGCCTAGATTTAGAGTTCGGCGGTAAAAGGGCTGTTAACGCTCCGCGGGGTTTTTTCTGGCCGCACCATAAATTTAACTCTGGTATCGAGAGTTCAAACAAATGCTGCGTTAGGCTCCAAAAAAGGAGCGTAGAGCATTTATACCGCAAATGCAACTCTCGATACCAGAGTTGCTTACGGACGCGGCCGGCATCAAAAACGTGCTCGTGCACGATTCTCCCATAGGAAACAATGGGGCTGTTTGAGCTGAAAAAAAACCTAACACCTGCAAAAAAGCAGCGTTCAGCTCCTAACGCAGCCCCATTGTTTCCTATGGGGAAACACCTCCTAAGTCTGCACCTAACACCCTAACATGTACCCCGAGTCTAAACACCCCTAACCTTACACTTATTAACTCCTAATCTGCCGCCCCCGCTATCGCTGACCCCTGCATTACACTTTTAACCCCTAATCTGCCGCTCCGTAAACCGCCGCCACCTACGTTATCCCTATGTACCCCTAATCTGCTGCCCTAACATCGCCGACCCCTATGTTATATTTATTAACCCCTAATCTGCCCCCCACATCGTCGCCGACACCTGCCTACACTTATTAACCCCTAATCTGCCGAGCGGACCGCACCGCTACTATAATAAAGTTATTAACCCCTAATCCGCCTCACTAACCCTATCATAAATAGTATTAACCCCTAATCTGCCCTCCCTAACATCGCCGACACCTACCTTCAATTATTAACCCCTAATCTGCCGACCGGAGCTCACCGCTATTCTAATAAATGGATTAACCCCTAAAGCTAAGTCTAACCCTAACACTAACACCCCCCTAAGTTAAATATAATTTTTATCTAACAAAATAAATTAACTCTTATTAAATAAATGATTCCTATTTAAAGCTAAATACTTACCTGTAAAATAAATCCTAATATAGCTACAATATAAATTATAATTATATTATAGCTATTTTAGGATTAATATTTATTTTACAGGCAACTTTGTAATTATTTTAACCAGGTACAATAGCTATTAAATAGTTAAGAACTATTTAATAGTTACCTAGTTAAAATAATAACAAATTTACCTGTAAAATAAATCATAACCTAAGATATAATTAAACCTAACACTACCCTATCAATAAAATAATTAAATAAACTACCTACAATTACCTACAATTAACCTAACACTACACTATCAATAAATTAATTAAACACAATTGCTACAAATAAATAAAATTAAATAAACTATCTAAAGTACAAAAAATAAAAAAGAACTAAGTTACAGAAAATAATAAAATATTTACAAACATAATAAAAATATTACAACAATTTTAAACTAATTACACCTACTCTAAGCCCCCTAATAAAATAACAAAGCCCCCCAAAATAAAAAATTCCCTACCCTATTCTAAAATACAAATATTACAAGCTCTTTTACCTTACCAGCCCTGAACAGGGCCCTTTGCGGGGCATGCCCCAAGAATTTCAGCTCTTTTGCCTGTAAAAAAAAACATACAATACCCCCCCCCAACATTACAACCCACCACCCACATACCCCTAATCTAACCCAAACCCCCCTTAAATAAACCTAACACTACCCCCCTGATGATCTTCCTACCTTGTCTTCACCATGCCAGGTTCACCGATCCGTCCTGGCTCCAAGATCTTCATCCAACCCAAGCGTGGGCTAGACATCCACTGAAGAAGTCCAGAAGAGGGTCCAAAGTCTTCCTCCTATCCGGCAAGAAGAGGACATCCGGACCGGCAAACATCTTCTCCAAGCGGCATCTTCTATCTTCTTCCATCCGATGACGACCGGCTCCATCTTGAAGACCTCCAGCGCGGATCCATCCTCTTCTTCCGACGACTAGACGACGAATGACGGTTCCTTTAAGGGACGTCATCCAAGATGGCGTCCCTCGAATTCCGATTGGCTGATAGGATTCTATCAGCCAATCGGAATTAAGGTAGGAATTTTCTGATTGGCTGATGGAATCAGCCAATCAGAATATAGTTCAATCCGATTGGCTGATCCAATCAGCCAATCAGATTGAGCTCGCATTCTATTGGCTGTTCCGATCAGCCAATAGAATGCGAGCTCAATCTGATTGGCTGATTGGATCAGCCAATCGGATTGAACTATATTCTGATTGGCTGATTCCATCAGCCAATCAGAAAATTCCTACCTTAATTCCGATTGGCTGATAGAATCCTATCAGCCAATCGGAATTCGAGGGACGCCATCTTGGATGACGTCCCTTAAAGGAACCGTCATTCGTCGTCTAGTCGTCGGAAGAAGAGGATGGATCCGCGCTGGAGGTCTTCAAGATGGAGCCGGTCGTCATCGGATGGAAGAAGATAGAAGATGCCGCTTGGAGAAGATGTTTGCCGGTCCGGATGTCCTCTTCTTGCCGGATAGGAGGAAGACTTTGGACCCTCTTCTGGACTTCTTCAGTGGATGTCTAGCCCACGCTTGGGTTGGATGAAGATCTTGGAGCCAGGACGGATCGGTGAACCTGGCATGGTGAAGACAAGGTAGGAAGATCATCAGGGGGGTAGTGTTAGGTTTATTTAAGGGGGGTTTGGGTTAGATTAGGGGTATGTGGGTGGTGGGTTGTAATGTTGGGGGGGGGTATTGTATGTTTTTTTTTACAGGCAAAAGAGCTGAAATTCTTGGGGCATGCCCCGCAAAGGGCCCTGTTCAGGGCTGGTAAGGTAAAAGAGCTTGTAATATTTGTATTTTAGAATAGGGTAGGGAATTTTTTATTTTGGGGGGCTTTGTTATTTTATTAGGGGGCTTAGAGTAGGTGTAATTAGTTTAAAATTGTTGTAATATTTTTATTATGTTTGTAAATATTTTATTATTTTCTGTAACTTAGTTCTTTTTTATTTTTTGTACTTTAGATAGTTTATTTAATTTTATTTATTTGTAGCAATTGTGTTTAATTAATTTATTGATAGTGTAGTGTTAGGTTAATTGTAGGTAATTGTAGGTAGTTTATTTAATTATTTTATTGATAGGGTAGTGTTAGGTTTAATTATATCTTAGGTTATGATTTATTTTACAGGTAAATTTGTTATTATTTTAACTAGGTAACTATTAAATAGTTCTTAAC
Organism: Bombina bombina; assembly: GCF_027579735.1. Classification (NCBI taxonomy): domain Eukaryota; kingdom Metazoa; phylum Chordata; class Amphibia; order Anura; family Bombinatoridae; genus Bombina; species Bombina bombina. The sequence continues at coordinate 560,077,062 of NC_069503.1, read as the reverse complement.
TATTTAATAGCTATTGTACCTGGTTAAAATAATTACAAAGTTGCCTGTAAAATAAATATTAATCCTAAAATAGCTATAATATAATTATAATTTATATTGTAGCTATATTAGGATTTATTTTACAGGTAAGTATTTAGCTTTAAATAGGAATCATTTATTTAATAAGAGTTAATTTATTTCGTTAGATAAAAATTATATTTAACTTAGGGGGGTGTTAGTGTTAGGGTTAGACTTAGCTTTAGGGGTTAATCCATTTATTAGAATAGCGGTGAGCTCCGGTCGGCAGATTAGGGGTTAATAAGTGTAGGTAGGTGTCGGCGACGTTGTGGGGGGCAGATTAGGGGTTAATAAATATAACATAGGGGTCGGCGATGTTAGGGGTAGCAGATTAGGGGTACATAGGGATAACGTAGGTGGCGGCGATTTGCGGTCGGAAGATTAGGGGTTAATTATTTTAAGTAGCTTGCGGCGACGTTGTGGGGGGCAAGTTAGGGGTTAATAGATATAATACAGGGGTCGGCGGTGTTAGGGGCAGCAGATTAGGGGTACATAAGTATAACGTAGGTGGCGGTCGGCAGATTAGGGGTTAAAAATTTTAATCGAGTGGCGGCGATGTGGGGGGAGCTCGGTTTAGGGGTACATAGGTAGTTTATGGGTGTTAGTGTACTTTAGGGTACAGTAGTTAAGAGCTTTATAAACCGGCGTTAGCCAGAAAGCTCTTAACTCCTGCTATTTTCAGGCGGCTGGAATCTTGTCGTTAGAGCTCTAACGCTCACTGCAGAAACGACTCTAAATACCGGCGTTAGGAAGATCCCATTGAAAAGATAGGCTACGCAAATGGCGTAGGGGGATCTGCGGTATGGAAAAGTCGCGGCTGTAAAGTGAGCGTTAGACCCTTTAATCACTGACTCCAAATACCAGCGGGCGCCCAAAACCAGCGTTAGGAGCCTCTAACGCTGGTTTTGACGGCTACCGCCGAACTCTAAATCTAGGCCTTAGATTTTTAAGGGACAGTGAACACCTTGTAATTACAATATATCTCGGCAATATCCCAATAGATAAATTTATCAATAAGAGTCTATACATTTTTAGAACAGATAATCCTCAATTGTTGGGCTTTAGCACAAAAGATAAAAAAACAAGTTTCAAATTAAGTAAATATGTGGCAAGGTTAGCAGTAGTGGGCCATCTCAACAGACGGCCTTGCATACAAAATTTTGTTTGGGCCCTCCCAAAGGTAACTCAGTAGTAAGCTGCTCTGTTTAATGATTTTGAGTAGAGATAGATGGATTTGCAACCTGCACTAATAAAAGTCTTGCCTGCATCAGGATTGTACACATTCTGCATACCTCTATGAACCCCCATGAACCCTGGTGCCGCTGCACCAATGGTAATTCTACTCCCTGAAGGTTAGGCTTCTGAAGTCTACCATATGTTCTTTCAGCTTTTGTTAAAGGGGCATGAAACCCAAAATTTGTCTTTCATGATTCAGATAGCACATGCAATTTTAAACAACTTTCTAATTTACTTCTATTATCAGATTTTCTTTAGTCTCTTGGTATTTTTAATTGAAAAGCAGGATAATCTCAGGAGTGTGCACGTGTCTGGGGAACAGTGTCTGGGGAACGTGCCTGAGCAGCAGTTTTGCAAGAATGTTATCCATTTGCAAGAGCACTAGATGGCAGCACTATTCCTTTGTCGTGTAGTGTTCCAGATGCCTACCTAGGTATCTCTTCAACAAAGAATGCCATGGGAAAGAAGCAAATTTGATAAAAGAAGTAAACTTTTTTTTTAAATTGTATGCTCTGTCTGAATCATTAAGTGTTTTATTTTTTTGGAGGAAGAGGGTTCATATCCTTTTAACCCTTTAACCCAAAATTACGTCTATATACGTCCTAGCTTCAGGATACTACAGCAGCCTCGGCTGTAAAGTGACAACTGAGAGTTGCTGTCCCTGAGTTGCAGGCATCTGTCTGCATATGGAAACATAAATGGTTCATGGTACATATTTATTGTGGGGAGGGGGGGGGAAAGACCCTTTCAATATGGAAAAACATAAAAAATATATATAAATACCATACAAAAACATTTAATCTGGGTCTGGCAGACAGCTGTCAGTACCTAAGATGGTGAGCACCATTTGGAGGGGGGAAGGTTTTTGAGTTGTTTGGAGGGGTAAATAAAATGTATTTAATAAAAAATAGAAAAAATTAATACTGGCCAGTCTGCCAGTACATAAGATGGTGGTCAGGAGTATGGGAGTGGAGAGAGCTGTTTGGGAGGGATCAGGGAGGTGGGAAGTGTCAGGTGGGAGGGTAATCCCTGTATTAAAATAAAATTACCCATACCGGCTAACTAATTAACCCCTTCACTGCCGAGAATTTTAGAAGTGTGGTTAACAGCTGCAATTAGCGACCTTCTAATTGCTTAAAACTAATTACCAAGCCATGAATGTCTGCTATTTCTGAACAAAGGGGACTCCTGAGAACCTTTTACAACCATTTGTCTTATGACTGCAATAGTTGTGTGTAAATAATTTCAATGAGAAACCCAAAGTTCTTGTGAACTGCTTGTGCAATGCCGGGCCCTGCAGATTTGCGGCCAATCAGCCGCTAGCAGGGGGTGTTAATCAGCCCGATCGTATATGATCGGGCAGAATGCAGACCGCAGCCTCAGAGGCAGCGGACCAGTTATGGAGCAGCGGTCTTAACTGCTGTTTCCGGTGAGCCTGTAAACTCGTGCAGAAACAGGGGCACCAGGGGCCGTTCAGCCCTTGATAAATCGTCCCCCTTGGTTTGTCTACTAAAAAAATATATATTTTTGATAGGTAAGTAAAACATTTTTTAAAAGGCTCTATTTCTGTTTAAATGGAGTGTAGCAAAAATGCTAAAAATTCTTCTAGATTTTGGGCAAGTTTTTCTCTGAAATTCCCGGTAGCAAAGGGGTTAATAGAAATTCCACAGTTTTAAGACTTAAATTGCAGGAAAAAAACAAAATATAAAGAGTATATTGCGAAGTTATTTTTCTTTTTAAACTATACATTATTAAACCTTTTTATATCGTAATCTCAAAGGGGGGTAGTTATCAAGCCGTCTACTTTTCTGGCTTCGCCGGCTCAATACGCCCGCCTAAGCTTGCGTCACATCGCCGCCGCGGACCTGAAAAAATACGCCTAAGTTATCAAATAAAGCTGTCAAAAAGCCGCGGGGCGATGAGCAGCGGACTGTGACAGTTATCACTCATCCGATCTCGCTGCCCTTCGGCTTTTTCCCAGCTTTATTGCTAGCCTGTCACTAAGCACTCACACTAAACTACACTGTTCTACCCCCTATACCGGCGCCCCCGGAGCCTCCCGCAACTCAATAAAGTTACTAACCCTTAAACCGCCGCTCCTAGACCCTGCCGCAACTCTTATAAATGTATTAACCCATAAACCGCCGCTCCTAGACCCTGCCGCAAGTCTTATAAATGTATTAACCCCTAAACCGCAGCTCCCGGACACCGCTGCCACCTACATTATACCTAGTAACCCCTATCCTGCCCCCCCTATACCATCGCCCTCTATAATAAAATTATTAACCCCTTTCCTGCTGATCCCGCACCTCGCCGAAACTAAATAAATAGTTTAACCCCTAAATCGCCGCTCCCTGAACCCGCCGCAACCTATATTAAACCTATTAACCCCTATCCTGCCCCCCCTACACCGTCGCCACCTATAATAAATTTATTAACCCCTAATCTGCCCCCCACTACACCGCCGCCACTGTAATAAAATTATTAACCCCTAAACCTAAGTCTAACCCTAACGCCCCCCTAACTTAAATATTAATTAAATAAATCTAAATAAATTAACTCTTATTAACTAAATGAATCCTATTTAAAACTAAATACTTACCTTTAAAATAAATCCTAATATAGCTACAATATAAATAATAATTATATTCTAGCTATCTTAGGATTTATTTTTATTTTACAGGTACCTTTCAATTTATTTTAACCAGGTACAATAGCTATTAAATAGTTATTAACTATTTAATAGCTTACCTAGCTAAAATAAAGAGAAATGTACCTGTTAAATAAATCCTAACTTAAGTTACAATTACACCTAACACTACACTATACTTTAATAAATTATTCCTATTTAAAAATAAATACTTACCTGTAAAATAAACCCGAAGATAGCTACAATATAATTAATAATTATATTATAGCTATCTTAGGATTTATATTTATTTTACAGGTAACTTTGTATTTATTTTAGCTAGTTAGAATAGTTATTAAATAGTTATTAACTATTTAATAACTACCTAGCTAAAAGAAATACAAAATTACCTGTAAAATAAATCCTAACTTAAGTTACAATTAAACCTAATACTACACTATCATTAAATTAATTAAATAAACTACCTACAAATAACTACAATTAAATACAATTACATAAACTAACTAAAGTACAAAAAATAAAAAAAGCTAAGTTACAAAAAATAAGTTACAAACATGTTAAAAATATTACAACAATTTTAAGCTACTTACACCTAATCTAAGCCCCCTAATAAAATAACAAACCCCCCCAAAATAAAAAAATGCCCTACCCTATTCTAAATTAAATAAATTTCAAAGCTCTTTTACCTTACCAGCCCTTAAAAGGGCCATTTGTGGGGGCATGCCCCAAAGAAAACAGCTCTTTTGCCTGTAAAAGAAAAATACAACCCCCCCCAACATTAAAACCCACCACCCACATACCCCTAATCTAACCCAAACCCCCCTTACAAAAACATAACACTAATCCCCTGAAGATCATCCTACCTTTAGTTGTCTTCACTCAGCCGAGCCACCGATGGAACTGAAGAGGACATCCGGAGCGGAAGAAGTTAATCCTCCAAGCGGCGCTGAAGAAATCTTCCATCCGATGAAGTCATCATCCAGGCAGCGCTGAAGAAAAGTCTTCGATCCGGCCGATGTCATCTTCAAAGAGGCGCTGAAGAGGTCTTCTATCCGGGCGGTCATCTTCCAAGCCGGGTCTTGAATCTTCCTTCCGCCGACGCGGAACCACCTTCTTCACCGACGGACTAGGACGAATGACGGCTCCTTTAAGGGACGTCATCCAAGATGGCGTCCCCTCAATTCCGATTGGCTGATAGGATTCTATCAGCCAATCGGAATTAAGGTAGGAAAATTCTGATTGGCTGATGGAATAAGCCAATCAGATTCAAGTTCAATCCGATTGGCTGATCCAATCAGCCAATCAGATTGAGCTCGCATTCTATTGGCTGATCGGAACAGCCAATAGAATGCGAGCTCAATCTGATTGGCTGATTCCATCAGCCAATCAGATTTTCCTACCTTAATTCCGATTGGCTGATAGAATCCTATCAGCCAATCAGAATTGAGGGGACGCCATCTTGGATGACGTCCCTTAAAGGAGCCGTCATTCGTCATAGTCCGTCGGTGAAGAAGGTGGTTCCGCGTCGGCGGAAGGAAGATTCAAGACCCGGCTTGGAAGATGACTTCGCCCGGATAGAAGACCTCTTCAGCGCCTCTTTGAAGATGACATCGGCCGGATCGAAGACTTTTCTTCAGCGCCGCCTGCATGATGACTTCATCGGATGGAAGATTTCTTCAGCGCCGCTTGGAGGATTAACTTCTTCCGCTCCGGATGTCCTCTTCAGTTCCATCGGTGGCTCGGCTGAGTGAAGACAACTAAAGGTAGGATGATCTTCAGGGGATTAGTGTTAGGTTTTTGTAAGGGGGGTTTAGGTTAGATTAGGGGTATGTGGGTGGTGGGTTTTAATGTTGGGGGGGGTTGTATTTTTCTTTTACAGGCAAAAGAGCTGTTTTCTTTGGGGCATGCCCTCACAAATGGCCCTTTTAAGGGCTGGTAAGGTAAAAGAGCTTTGAAATTTATTTAATTTAGAATAGGGTAGGGCATTTTTTTATTTTTGGGGGGGGTTTGTTATTTTATTAGGGGGCTTAGATTAGGTGTAAGTAGCTTAAAATTGTTGTAATATTTTTAACATGTTTGTAACTTATTTTTTTATTTTTTGTAACTTAGCTTTTTTTATTTTTTGTACTTTAGTTAGTTTATGTAATTGTATTTAATTGTAGTTATTTGTAGGTAGTTTATTTAATTAATTTAATGATAGTGTAGTATTAGGTTTAATTGTAACTTAAGTTAGGATTTATTTTACAGGTAATTTTGTATTTCTTTTAGCTAGGTAGTTATTAAATAGTTAATAACTATTTAATAACTATTCTAACTAGCTAAAATAAATACAAAGTTACCTGTAAAATAAATATAAATCCTAAGATAGCTATAATATAATTATTAATTATATTGTAGCTATCTTCGGGTTTATTTTACAGGTAAGTATTTATTTTTAAATAGGAATAATTTATTAAAGTATAGTGTAGTGTTAGGTGTAATTGTAACTTAGGTTAGGATTTATTTAACAGGTACATTTCTCTTTATTTTAGCTAGGTAAGCTATTAAATAGTTAATAACTATTTAATAGCTATTGTACCTGGTTAAAATAAATTGAAAGGTACCTGTAAAATAAATATAAATCCTAAGATAGCTAGAATATAATTATTATTTATATTGTAGCTATATTAGGGTTTATTTTAAAGGTAAGTATTTAGTTTTAAATAGGATTCATTTAGTTAATAAGAGTTAATTTATTTAGATTTATTTAATTAATATTTAAGTTAGGGGGGCAATAGGGTTAGACTTAGGTTTAGGGGTTAATAATTTTATTACAGTGGCGGCGGCGTAGTGGGGGGCAGGATAGGGGTTAATAAATTTTTTATAGGTGGCGACGGTGTAGGGGGGCAGGATAGGGGTTAATACATTTAATATAGGTTGCGGCGGGTTCAGGGAGCGGCGGTTTAGGGGTTAATACATTTATTATAGTTGCGGTGGGCTCCGGGAGCGGCGGTTTAGGGGGTAATAACTTTATTTAGTTGCGGCGGTGTAGGGGGGACAGATTAGTGGTGTTTAGACTCTGGGTACATGTTAGGTGTAGACAGCTCCCATAGAAATCAATGGGATGTCTGTCAGCAGCGAACTTGTACTTTCGCTATGGTCAGACTCCCATTGATTCCTATGGGATCCGCCGCCTCCAGGGGTGGCGGATTGAAAACCAGGTATGCTGGGCCGTAAAAGTGCCGAGCGTACCTGCTAGTTTTTTGATAACTAGCAAAAGTAGTGAGAATGTGCCGCACTTGTGTGCGGAACATCTGGAGTGACGTAAGAATCGATCTGTGTCGGACTGAGTCCGGCGGATCGATGCTTACGTCACAAAATTCTACTTTTGCTTACGTCACAAAATTCTACTTTTGTCTCGAGCCTTTGATAACTAAGGCGTATCAGCCTCGCCACAAATACGCTGCGGAATTCCAGCGTATTTCAGGTTGACGGCTTGATAACTAGGCCCCAAAGTGTTTATGATCTCTTTAAGGACATTCAAGCATGCCCATATAACAACATTGGGAAATTGTAAAAGAAACATTGGAATCTTAACATAGTTACCATATAGGGCTACATTTATCAAGCCCTGTTCTCCACTTTGACTGCAGTCTCGCACAAGCGAACTTGCATTTACGATTTATTAAGCAGCGATATTCAGGACACTGCTTCCCTCCCCTGTTCTCCACTTATTAGGAGCGTGTGATTGCAAAGGAGCACTCGTGTGAAATTTTAAATGCGGCCAGAGGAGAGGTCGGACAGAGAGGGGCGAATATGTCTATATGTCGTGCGTGACGGCCAAAAAGGTGTGCGGTACACCTATACCTACAAGACTTGTAATAGCGGCGTTGATTGCAACAGCCAATAGGATTTTTTCAACTTTAATTCTTATCATCTGATAGAAAGGCCCTTTTAAGGGCCATTGGCAGTTTAGTGTAGGCTAGGGTTTTTTTTTTTATTTTGGGGGGCTTTTTTATTTTGATAGGGCTATTAGATTAGGAGTAATTCATTTTTATTTTTGATAATGTGTTTTTTTTATTTTTTGTAATTTAGTGTTTATTTTTTTTGTAATTTAGAAAATTGTATTTTAATAATTTAATTTATTTTATTTTATTGTAATGTTAGTTTTTAGTGTAAGGCAGGTTAAGTTTTTTTTTACATGTAACTTTTTACTAACTAGTCTACCTAGTTAAAATAAATACAAACTTACCTGTGAAATAAAAATAGAACCTAAGCTAGCTACAATATAACTATTAGTTATATTGTAGCTAGCTTAGGTTTTTTTTTACAGGTAAGTATGTATTTAGTTTTAAATAGGAATTATTTAGGTAATAATTGTAAGGTTTATTTAGCTTTATTTTAATTATATTTAAGTTAGGGGGTGTTAGGCTTAGGGTTACGTTAGGGTTAGGATTATGTTTAGGGTTAGGGTTAGGTTTAGGAGTTAATATATTTATTTAGTGTTAGTGATGTTGGATGCCAGAGATTTAGGGGTTAATAACTTTAGTATAGTGGCGGCGACATTGGGGCGGCAGATTAGGGGTTAATATTTTTATTTAGGTGGCAGCGATGTTAAGGGTGCCATATTAGGGGTTAATAACATTTATGTAGGTTGCAGCGATGTCAGGGGCAGCAGATTAGGGGTGTTTAGACTTGGTTTTTATGTTAGGGTGTTAGGTTTAAACATAACTTTTTCTTTCCCCATAGACATCAATGGGGCTGCATTACGGAGCTTTTGTTTCTGCGATCGCAGGTGTTTGGCTTTTTTTTTGCCGGCTCTCCCCATTGATGTTTATGGGTAAATCGTGCACGAGCACGTCAAAGCAGCGCTTGTATTTCGGTGCGGTATGGAGCTCAATGCCATCATATCGCCCGCACAAGCCTGCTTTTTGTAAACCTGTAATAGCAGCGCTATAGGGAGGTGAAATAACGCCGCTTTTGTGACAGTCGTTAATTTCCCTATATCGCTGAATACTCGTAATCTAGCTGATAGTGAGTAGTTACTATTCTTTTGTAGTTGTGCTCAGCAGTTTAATGTCACTTTAACTTATTGTCCCTTAAACCAAGAGCAGATCTAGAGACAACAATCCACATTTTAAAGAGATATTAATTTAATATTTGTATATGCATGACCAGATGATCTGTCTTATCTATCTTGATTAAGGCCAAAAAGAGCTAGCAGTAAGTAAATGAGTTTGACCACAGGTTTAAGCAATATACCTGTATGTATAGTATGAAGCTGGTACAGAAAATTTGTAACATTAAAGGGACAGCAAAGTCAAAATTAATCTTTCATGATTCAGATAGAGCATGCAATTTTAAATGACTTTCTAATTTACTTCTGTTATCAAATTTGTTTTGTTCTCGTATTTTTTTTTTAAAGTCAGTCTAGGTAGGCTCATAGGAGCTCAGGAGCATGCACGTGTCTTTAGAACTGTATGGTAGCAGTGTTATACATTTTTGCAATAACTCCTACCATAGAGTACTAGACACACATGCACGCTCCTGAGCTCCTATGAGTCTACCTAGAATTACTTTTCAACAAAATGATACAAAGAGAACAAAGCAAATTTGATATTGAATAAATTGAACAGTTATTTTAAAATTGTAAGTTCTATCTAAACCATAACAGTTTAATTTTGACTTTATTGTCCCTTTATAAAGGTAACAGGATAAATTATTTGCATTTTGGCTTTTTGGGGGGCACGTGTGACATACTTTTTTGTACAAGAGCAAGTAAGCTAAATACGGAAGGAACACTGCAAAGTTTTTATATTTTACTTTACCTTTATTAAATGTTTTATATTACAATCTCAAAGTGTTTCATATTCCTTCAGTGATTCCAGCTGTCACAAGTTGCAGAAACTATTTCTAACTGCTGTTCCATAAATTTGCACTTACAAAACTGTCCAACAAAAGGTTAAATGATAGGTTTAGTGTACTATAAAATTAGTTCCACCTTAATGTGTTCCAAATGACTTGTTGTTACTGCAGGTATTAGACATTTAGAGGTAGATTTATCAAATGTCGGGCGGACATGATCCGCTTTAGCGGATTATGTCCACTCAACATTGATAAATGCAGACAGCATATACGCTGTCAGTATTTATCATTCCACAAGCATTTCTGATGAAATGCTTGTGTAGTGCTGCTGACCGCTGCTTCTTAACTTATGTTTCTGGCGAGCCTGAAACAGGAGCATTTATTTATGATAAATCCACCCCATAGAGTATTGTTCCTTCATGTTTAATTCTGTATTTGAAATAGATGTTTTTTCTCAATAAAACCATCACCTAGGACATGCCCATGACAATGGGCTGAGCCTACCAGTAAAGCAGACGTGCTAATATTATTTATGTTAGGTGTGGCAATGCTAATTATAGCTGAGGGGGTGAATAAGCACAAGCAGCTATTTCACATATATACATCTGTATTGGAACATGCTTCTTTTTAAAACTAAAATGTATTTATTTGCTTTTCCTCCAAAGTTGATGTTTGAAGCTTTTTCATGCAGATAAAGGGATATTTTATCTTTTCAGCCTTTCTAAAATCTGTCCACTTAAAGGGACATTATACAATAGATTTTTCTTTGCATAAATGTTTTGTAGATGATCCATTTATATAGCCCATACAGTTTTTTTAATGGATAGTTTTGCTTATTTTTAAATAACATTGCTCTGATTTTTAGACTCCTAACCAAGCCCCAAAGTTTTAGGAGAATATCGAGGTATACCTACTCCAGCTTGCTTCTGTTTGTGTAAAGGGTATTTTCATATGCAAAGGAAGGGGGAGGGGGGAGTGTCTGCTATTTCCCACTTGCAGTGGGTGTTCCAGTAACCTCTTAAACAGAGCTAAACTAGGAGCTTCTAAGTAAGTTTAGATTTTTAGATCAGTATCTGTGCATATTATTCTTTATAGTAGTGTCTATTACATGCAGTTATATAAAAATTGGTGTATACTGTCCCTTTAAAATGCAAATGGAGATGGGTGATAAATGTGTGGGCTAAAGTGTCTCTCAATTAACAGGAATACACCGACACATGTTTTGTCTAGAAACATGCTTCTCTCCGGCTATTCAAACACATTAGACAGTCACCATAAGTGTGAGAAAAGGCAGTTTGTTCATGTGTTTGGAGAATATTTTATGTCAAGCACAAAAATGCGAGGGATGCTAATTCCTTACACATAAAATCCTTTCTGTTTGCATTTTTGTTCTCATAAGTTGGGCTATATCTTAACATGCACCAGTAAAGGGGCAAATTTGCCCGTTTATGGGCGCATGTTAAATAACCAGCCATTACAGTGGCTGATTAATGTGACTGCAAGCTCGAGGTCAGACCTCTGGTTAAAAATAAAAAGTTGTTACAATTGTACCTACAATAAAGAGTACAGTACATTAACATGTAAAATAAATATTAGCATTTTTATAAAAAAAAAATGCACAAAGCAGTTATATAGGGTTAAAGTAAGGGGATGTGAAGTGTTTGAAAGAAAAAAAAAAAAAACGGCACCTAAAGTTCCTTTACATGGAGGTCAATGGGGGACTGTGGTTTCTCTATAAATATATATGTATATGCTTATACATATATATTTATTTATTGCTGTCTAATACTGCACAATTTCCCCCTGTCCTGTGCTAGGTGGTTTGCTGTGGCAGCCGGCATGAACACAAGGCTCCCATTGGAGCCTATGGAAGCGCTCTCTCATGAGCACTTGACTGTTCGCATTGCACTACAATTATAATACCAGCACACGTTGACCTGTGTTGCTATTACTGAGTAAATAGTGCCTAAGCACAATATTGCGATCCATTCGTAATCTGGCCCATTGTGTCAACAGAAGTGAGTGCACGGTACAGCACTCATGTTGGATAGCATGGTTGTGAGATTTCCATCAGGTAATAAATTACCATTAGTGGCCTCTCTAAATTCATGTTAGATATCGCTCAAGTGCAAAAACAATGGAGTGCAGAAATTCCATTCAGTTAGTGGAGTTTTTCTTTTAATTCTTTGCTATACACTCTCAGGCCCCTATTTAAGAAGGTCTGGCAGACCTTATCCGACAGTGCGGATCAGGTCCGCCAGACCTCGCTAAATACGGCGAGCAATAGCATTAGCATTAGTTAAAAGGATATGAAACCCAATTTTTTTCTTTCATGATTCAGATAGAGAATGCAATTTTAAGCAACTTTCTAATTTACTCCTATTAACAAATTTTCTTCATTCTCTTGGTATCTTTATTTGAAAAGCAGGAATGTAAAGCTTAAAGGGACACTCAAGTCAAAATAAACTTTAATGATTCAGATAGAGCATGCAGTTTTTAGACACTTTCCAATTTACTTTACCAATTTAATCGTCAAATTTTACACAGTCTTTTTATATTCACACTTTCTGGGGAACAAGATCCTATTGAGCATGTGCACAAGCACACAGGGTATACATATACTAGTCTGTGATTGGCTGATGTCTTTCACATGATAGAGGGAGCCAGAAAGAGGGATAAAAAATAATTTGTCTGAAAAAAAAATCTACTGCTTATTTGAAATTCAAAGTAAGTGCTATCGCATTGTCTTTTTATTATGTACTTGTAAATGATGTAATTCTACTACATTGAGTGGTCTGAGCCAGCCCATTTTTGGTTTAGAACCCTAGGTAGCGCTTGCTGATTCGTGACTCATTCCACTTATCTTTTTTTTGTTGAAAATATTTTTTTTGAATTAGTTTTATTTCACAACAAATACACAGAAAAAATCCAAAAAAAGGACAAAAAAAAATGACATCATACGTGTTAACTGCAAACTGACTCATTATATATATATATATATATATATATATATATATATATATATATATATATATATATATATATATATATATATATATATAAAAAACAAAAATCCACTCTACTGGATTACCCTCCACAGGACATCTGCCTGGGTGCATAAATGTATATATATAGTCCACAAAACAAATGCACTCTCAGGTCTTTGAAAAAAAGTTCAAATTTAATGGAACATTTTCGGGGACAACTTCCCCTTCATCAGCATAATAATAAAGCAACACACTACTACTTAAATAAGCAAGTGAAACACAATTAATCACACACCTGTGAATTCACTCAAAAAGCGCCAAAGTTACTGTGTTTGGAACGCAAACTATGCGTTCCTTTAGCAACCCTAAACCAGAAGGGAACTGACATAATGTCACCTCTGGTTCAAGTACGTGATTACACACAGTGTAAACAAAATATTTGAAGTACCTTGTTAACATAAAAATAGGCTGTGATCATATTTCAGTGAAACAACATATAGCAAACTTGATCACCAAGCTCATACTTAACCTGCGCAACTAAAACGCTAAGTGGGCGGGGCACTGTTACTGATGATCTCCTCCATGTTAGCCCTGTGTATATGAATGACACGCACTGCGTTCCAGCATGTGAATTATCTACGCGTACTATGTGCGTGTGAAAGTACTATGCGTGTGAAAGTTACCACATTCAAATATTAATAAAAAAGTAAGCGATACATGCAGTGGTCCTAGTGGCTTAATGAAGATAGGCTTATGTGTGTCATGTTCATCACATCCCAAGTTCTGAACCATTACACTATACGTTATATAAATCTTCAGTGCACTATACCATTATGTGGCACTGCTTATACTTACTTTGTGATACCTACAACTTCATGTTAAAAAATAAATGTCTGTTGCAACTAAAAAATTATTGCAATGAAACTTATGAGGTATACACGCAATGTAAAATATGCCTCAAATTACTATACTGTATCGCACTCCATTTGAGGTTGTAACAAAAAAATAAACAAATGAATTCTTTATATATGAACTGTGCACTACAAGGAAATAAAAACATTATCTGAAAATAAAAGATTGCTAAAAACTAAAACAAAATGTATCTTGGTTGCAATCATTATGCCGGATCTACTTCTCGGTCCTGGTATATGACATCTATTTGTGCATATTTAATTTGCAAAAAATGTGTAGCTATTAAATTACATAGCAACACCTTATCACTGCCAATAATTGGCTTAGTGTATGATGAATAATATCTTATTGAGATTACATAACCACTAAAAGTACAGTGATATTTTGACAGCTAATCAATAAATGAAAAATTTCAAAAGATTGGTGACTAGCTTCAAAAGTCCACCTATAAACCTTATCCCTTGATTGGAATTTTCCATAGTAAATGGAATGAGTGTCAAAAGTGACATAGGCGACTGTGGAGGTATATGCACATAATAAAGCGAGAGACCCGCTTCTGTGGTCATAGAACCCTTATGGTTATGGAAGGGACCTTGCTTGTTGTACCCCTGTAAGTAAATACCCACTTCAAGGTATGTATAGCCCCAGACCCATTAATCATTCCGTGATGACCACAGTATCTGCACTCCTGGCATGTAATGCAAAAAACCTCTCTCTCACCATGGCAGCCTGGAGTGTAAAGTGTATTATTATTATTCTTTATTTATAAAGCGCCAACAGATTCCGCAGCGCTGCCCATGGGTACAAGGATAACAGTACAGTGGAAAAACAATACGATAAGACACAAAATTTTGCAGACAAATACAGGGGGAATTGAGGGCCCTATTCCCGTGGGAACTTACAATCTAGATGGGTAGGAGGATTGCAAACAGGAGGTGGGGACTGCAGAGGTGAGAATGATATTAGTGAGGAGATAGAGGGCAACTGTTAGTTAATTGGTTAGTTTGTTAATAAGTCGGGTGATAAGCTTCCTTGAACAGAAAGGTCTTTAGGGAACGTTTAAAGGAGGAGAGGTTAGGGGGCAAAGTGTATTCAGATCTCACCACCTGACAACCATTTCACATATCTCTATAGGATCATAAACTGGTCCTGCACCTGTACGGGGTAGGGGCATATTGTGGTGCTGACACACCCCATCTATGAGGTAATCACACCACTTTACCCTTATATGAAGTATTGCGCCTCCATGCACACCCCGGGACTGTGACTCCCACCTATATTAGTGATTTAAAGTCAGGTGGTGAGTTAAGTCCTCCTGGATGTATGGTCCCCAACCTGTACATCCACTCTGCTTCTCGAATAAGTAATTCTTTATTCCTCTCGCCACCACTATCCATTCTGGGTATATGATCGATCAGGATGTAGCATATAGAAGAAACTTGGTGTGCCATTTGGGCACAGTGCCGTGCAACAGGTTGTTCCAATTGGCCTTTATCCAATGCCAACCGTATGGCTCGTCTGTGGTTTGCTATTCTTTTGAGCTTGCATTCTATTGGCTGATCGGAACAGCCAATAGAATGCGAGCTCAATCTGATTGGCTGATTTGATCAGCCAATCGGATTGAACTTGAATCTGATTGGCTGATTGAATCAGCCAATCAGATTTTTCCTACCTTAATTCCGATTGGCTGATAGAATCCTACCAGCCAATTGGAATTCGAGGGACGCCATCTTGGATGACGTCATTTAAAGGAACCTTCATTCGGCGAATAGGCGTCGGTTGAAGAGGATGGATCCACGTCGGCTGGGAAGGAGATGGCTCCGCTCCACTCCGGATGGATGAAGATAGAAGATGCCGCTTGGATGAAGATGTCTGCCGGTCCGGATGTCCTCTTCTGCCCGGATAGGATGAAGACTTCTGCCGGGCTGGATGTCCTCTTCTGCCCCATCGGATGAAGACTTCGGCCCGGCTGGGTGAAGATGACTCAAGGTAGGGAGATCTTTAGGGGGTAGTGTTAGGTTTATTTAAGGGGGGTTTGGGTGGGTTAGAGTAGGGGTGGGTGGTGGGTTTTAATGTTGGGGGGGTTGTATTTTTTTTACAGGCAAAAGAGCAGATTACTTTGGGGCATGCCCCGCAAAAAGCCCTTTTAAGGGCTGGTAAAAGAGCTGATTACTTTGTAATGTAGAATAGGGTAGGGACTTTTATTATTTTGTTTTTTTTAATTTTATTAGGGGGCTTAGATTAGGTGTAATTAGTTTAAAATTCTTGTAATATTTTTTTATTTTCTGTAATTTAGTGTTTGTTTTTTTTGTAATTTAGTTTAGTTTATTTAATTGTATTTAATTGTAGGTAATTGTAGGTAATTTATTTAATTAATTAAATGATAGTGTAGTGTTAGGTTTAATTGTAACTTAGGTTAGGATTTATTTTACATGTAATTTTGTATTTATTTTAACTAGGTAGCTATTAAATAGTTAATAACTATTTAATAACTATTGTACCTAGTTAAAATAAATACAAAGTTGCCTGTAAAATAAATATAAATCCTAAAATAGCTACAATATAATTATTCGTTATATTGTAGCTATATTAAGGTTTATTTTACAGTAAGTATTTAGTTTTAAATAGGAATACTTTAGTTAATAAGAGTTAATTTATTTTGTTAGATTAAAATTATATTTAATTTAGGGGGGTGTTAGGGTTAGGGTTAGACTTAGCTTTAGGGGTTAATACATTTATTATAGTAGCGGCGAGGTCCGGTCGGCAGATTAGGGGTTAATACTTGAAGTTAGATGGCAGCGACATGGGGGGGGGCAGATTAGGGGTTAATAAATATTATGTAGGTGTCGGCGATGTTGGGGGCAGCAGATTAGGGGTTCATAGGGATAATGTAGGTGGCGGCGGTGTCCGGAGCAGAAGATTAGGGGTTAATAATATAATGCAGGTGTCAGCGATAGCGGGGTCGACAGATTAGGGGTTAATAAGTATAAGGTTAGGGGTGTTTATACTCTGGGTTTATGTTAGGGTGTTAGGTGCAGACTTAGAGAGTGTTTCCCCATAGGAAACAATGGGGCTGCGTTAGGAGCTGAACGCTGCTTTTTTGCAGGTGTTAGGTTTTTTTTCAGCCCAAACTGCCCCATTGTTTCCTATGGGGAAATCGTGCACGAGCACGTTTTGCGAGCTTACCGCTACCGTAAGCAACGCTGGTATTGAGGGTTGAAGTGGCGTTAAATTCAGCTCAATGCTCCCTTTTTGGAGCCTAATGCAGCCCCTCAGACAGCTCTAAATACCAGTGTTGTTTGGAAGCAGCGGTAGGAAAAAAAGCTGCGTTAGCTACGCGGGTCTTTACAGACAAAACTCTAAATCTAGCTGATTTTGTTTTAGCTTTTTGCAATCTTTTATTTTCAGATAATGTTTTTATTTCCTTGTAGTGCACAGTTCATATATACACAATTCATTTGTTTATTTTTTTGTTACAACCTCGAATGGTGTGCAATACAGTATAGTAATTTGAGGCATATTTTACATTGCGTGTATACCTCATAAGTTTCATTGCAATAATTTTTTAGTTTCAACAGACATTTATTTTTTAACATGAAGCTGTAGGTATCACATAGTAAGTATAAGTAGTGCCACATAATGGTATAGTGCACTGAAGATTTATATAACGTATAGTGTAATGGTTCAGAACTTGGGATGTGATGAACATGACACACATAAAGCCACTAGCACCACTGCATGTATTGCTTACTTTTTTATTAATAATTGAATATGTGGAATGCAGTGCGCAATGGGAGGGTAGCAAAATTCGAAGGGTAGCACAAATCGACAGAATACCGGTATCCTTGACAGTGAAATTTGTTCTATGTATCCAGAAGGGAACAGTTAAAAAAAGATACTGTGAATGGGGGGCTCATCCCAGTCTTAATGGATGTTGCAATTTTTAATTTTTGATGTTGCGCCAATCTATCTATCCTCAAAATCATTATACAGAGCAGCATGTATATTGTTATTTTGGCTTACTACTGAGTTACCTTTGGGGGCCCCAAAAATGTATTCCACTGGGGCCCTCTGTTGAGGTGGTCCGCTACTGAGCAAGAGATTAGTTTCATTAGCACATTTTATTGATTCTAGGCCATTTTTTTCTAGTGTTTTGGGTATTTTTTATTCAAACTGAGTCTCATTATGGATTGTAATGATGTAGAAAAATAAGCCAGGAATCACTTGAGCTACAATACAATGTTTTCACATAAGTAATCTGCTTGATAGCAATGGGAGCCTAAGGTACATTATAAATAAAGATTATTATTAAAACATTTCTAATTATTACTACTAATACTACTACTAAAAATGATAATGAGCAAAAATAAATGAAGACACATTTTATGTATATTGTGTCTTTTCCTGTAGCTCTACGTTTTCTATAATAGCTTCTCAAAAATATATTGCCACTCAGAATAGGCCTGTTTTCTTCCTTTCAACATGATAAGTTCCCTATGGTACCCAGTGTGCTCTAACATGGTAGAGAAGTTAATAAACATGCTATAAAACCTTTTTCTTTACTGTTTCAAATAGTGAGAGTATTTGGTTGATGATTTTACTGTTAACCCAATAGCAAGAAAACTTTTGGCAATGCTCAGTCTACTCCCTTTAGTGTAAAATTTTGATTCTCATCTAAAATAATGTTTCCTGCTTGAATTCTCTTTTTGAGAAATGATATTTCAATCTACTTTAAGTCCTCATTTGGGAGTTTTGAACTATTTTCTTTGCAGCTTCAACATCTCAAACTACACATATTTAAACAGTTTCCACTCTAGTATCTACTTTAATCGTTTTTTTTTTATTTGGACCTTGGTTCATTTTTCTATTTATTCCAAGATTAAAGCTTGGGTTTATATTTTAGGTTTACCAGAGGTAGTATATGCAATATACACTGTGGGGTCAATTTATTATAATGCGAGCGGTCATGATACGATGTAGCTTATCATGTCCGCTGCACATCGATAAATGCCAACAGCATACGCTGTCAGCATTTATCATTGCACCAGCAGTTCTTGGGAACTGCTGGTGCAATACCGCCCCCTGCAGATTCCGGGCCAATCGGCCACAAGCAGAGGGGGGCCAATCAACGCGATTGTATTCGATCGGGTTGATTTCTGTCCGTCGCCTCATAACGTCTGTTTCCGGATAGCCTGACAGAGCTTGATAAATTGACCCCATTGAGTTAAAGGGACATGAAACACAATTTTATTTCTTTCAGGATTCAGATACAACATACAATTTTAAACAACTTTCCAATTTACTTCTGTTATCAAATTTGCTTTATTCCCTTGATATCTTTTTACTAAATGAGCAGTAATGCACTTCTGAGAGCTAGATGAACACATCTAGGGCTAGATTATGAGTGGAGGGCTATTGTTTTGTACACAAGTGATACAATTTGAAACAACTTTTTTTTCATTGCTGATTGTGCATAAGTTAAATTCAGCTCGTATTACAAGTTGAAAGTAAACGTGAATGCGTATCTTCAGAGCTCTGGTTAACTGTTATGCGAGTCAATAAAGTGTCACAACACACATCAAAAATACATTTTAAAGTACACTCATAATAACACTGTCATAAAAAATATTTAAAAGTTATAATGGCTCAAAGATATGAGGTCTCAGGTGTTAGAAAAAAAGGCAGACAAAGGGCTTTAGCATAGAGATATATACATGTGTACATATATATATATAAGACGCTCAAATAACAAAGTATTGCAGTATGCAGTGATACCTTTTTTATCGGACTAACATAATATTTCAAAGGCAAGCTTTCGAGAGTTTTCCTCCTTTCATCAGGTCTGAAGCAATACTGATAACACGGCTAATCCAATCTTCACTATATATATATATATATATATATATATACACACATAGATGTGTGTGTGTTTATATGTGTATTTATGTATTTAGACATATATATATATACAATACATACATATATAGACATATATAAGTGCATTGCAGCATTTATATGAAAAAGCATATTTATGCAATACTCATATTTAAAAAAGTGTTATACTGTGTATTTACTGTGAATATTATACATTCCAATGTTTTGCACATAGCAGAATATGTATTTTTAAATAGATATTCCTATAAATATCTGTATATATCTATATCTATGCCAATATAAAATCATGTATGTATTTACAATATATATATATTATATCCCAAACAAAGACATAAGTAAAAATGCAGCACAATCTGAATTACAAAATATCTAACATGTAATAAATAAATGATACAAAGTCACTAATATCAGTGAATCATCATTTATCCATGGAGAGAAAGAAAGTGTCCAAATATATAGAAACAGTTCAATCCAAATGAAACTCGCAATTTTCTAGATGGTAAATGTGCTAACAGAATACTCACAGGAACAAACCTCAATCCTATGAGGTAAGAAAAACGTCTGCAGAGAGGATATTTACTCCCACACCATCTACATCCACTGTCTCGAACAGAAAACACCACTACCTTCTAGAATCCGTAGACATATATAAGTGCATTGCAGCCCTTATATATGAAAAATTATATTTATGCAATACTCATATTTAATAAAGTGTTATACTGTGTATTTACTGTGTATATTATACATTCCATTGTATAGAAAACACCACTACCTTCTTGAATCCGGAGCATGTTCAAAAATAGATTTCCTCAAATGTTATAGGTTAAATGCTGCTCTCAATGACTGCTGGACCTCTTCTGCTTTCTGTGAAGCCAAATCCCCTCTTATGAAAGGAAAGTGGATAAATCTAAATCTTCAGATTTATTCTCTAATTATACCAATATTTCTGACTTCGAGGATTCAGCTTTATTGGTGCTGAGGCCAAATTTTCCTTTATCTTGTGAGTTTCTTTAAATTGAGGAGGGCAATAACATGACAGTGCCTGCACATGCCAGATGCATGCTCCCTTGCAAGTCCCGGGACTAGCATCCTGATTGGCTGCTTAAAGTCCCTTAACAATGGGATGTGGCTACTGAGGAAAATATGAGGTAAAATATCTTTCCTATTTTTTAGTCAGCTTTTTACAGCTATGCTGCATCGCAAACATTTGCACTCCACTCATTATCTGGCCCTATGTGTATGTGAGTAATATATACAGTTAAATTAATATAATTAGATGTGAATAAAATGTAATGAGCCCCTCAGCCTATTTTATCGTTAGTGACCAAAAAAAGGTTGGGTACCATGGCTCTAGATAAAAACATGACAGTTAACTGGGACCATTGGGATAAATACCTGCACATACATGAGCCATATTTAAGGTAGATAATGTTGGCTAAAGTACCTTTCTAAGGTTCACTTTCAGTTTTAGAGCTCTTAGTTCATATCCTGTAACAATCAGGCTTTACCAGAAATTGAATAAACTAACATCTTTCCACGGTTCTCTAGAAATGTAATACATTTCTACCTTGAATCTCCCCCCCTTGCCTCAGTCACTGCGAGGGAATGTGTATGGTAATAGACAAAGCTAGAATGTTGCCAGGAAAAAGGGGTTTGAGTGGGCATTGTGACCAGTCACAAATTACAGCAAGAGACATACATATATAGGACATCTTAAACTTGAGACGCAGTAGTAGCATTCTCACTGTGCTGGTATTACAAGTTGTCAGTTAAGAGTTGCTATGCACACAATCTGAAATACCACTTTCACGTTTAGTGCTTTTGAAAAACAGGTATTAAATAGATATGAAACTGCTACATTTTCTTTTGTGATACCGCTGCTCCATAACTTGTTCGCCTGCTCTGAGGCCGCAGACAGAAATTAACCCGATTGAATACGATCGGGTTGATTGACACCCCTTGCTAGTGGCCGATTGTCCGCGAACCTGCAGGGGCGGCATTGCACAAGTAGTTCACAAGAATACGCTGTCAGCATTTATCGATGCGCGGCGGACATGATACACTACTTCGTATCACGTCCGCTCGCATATTGATAAATATGCCCTAGAGCATACAATTTAAAAAAAAAATTGCAATTTGTGGTATTCTTTGTTAAAAAGATACTTACGTAGGTTTCTGGAACACTACATGGCAGGATATAGTGCTGCCATCTAGTGCTCTTGCAATTGTATAACATTCTTGCAAAACTGCTGCCATATAGTGCTTGAGACATGTGTTTGCTCCTGAGCTTGCATCCCTGCTTTTCAACAGAAGATACAGAAAGAACAAAGATAATAGAAATAAATTAGAAAGTTGTTTACAATTCCATGCTCTTTCTGGGACATCCTAAAACATTTAATGTGAAAATGGCTTAATGTAGCTTAATGAATAAAAAAGTGGCCAAATGTTAATCAATTGCTAGAAGTTTCATGGATTTTGGTCTCCCACAAGGCAAATGAGTGACATTAAGGGCTCCATGTACGCGAAAGCTTTGCGGGGCAGGTTTGCATATTCGAGCCTGCTTCCCGCAATGTAAGAAGCAGCGGTCATTAGACCGCTGCTTCTTGCACCCTATGCCACCTCTGAGGTGGCGAGGGAAAATCACAGAGAGCTTGCTCGCTCTCTGTAATTGACAGCCCCTTCAGTCGCGTGATTGGTCGTGCAAATGAAGGGGCAGGCATTACACACTCCGATGAGTGTGTAATGATACATACGGGCAAGCGGATCTACAGATCCACTGCCCATGTGTAGCGAAGGCGGGTGGACAGCTTTGCGAGTTTAGAAGCTGTCCGCCCGCCATCTTAGTACACGGAGCCCTAAGCTTGTTTTTTGGGGAGCTTAATGTGGCTTAACGTACAAAATTGAACTTAGATGTTAACCAATTTCCCCAAAACTTCCCACAATACATTAATCTATCTATTCAAACATATTCTTAAAATTGCAGGACAGTTGATAAAACATACCAAAAGTTATTCACATTTAACTTTTTTTTTATAATCCTAAAACATTTAATGTGAGCAGCTTAATGTACCAAAATTCACATAAACATCAATAAATTGCCTTGAAACTTGGCACAAACTCGATTTGTCACTTTCCAAACCTATCCTAGAAGTTTCAAGGCATTTGGTTTCCCACAAGGCAAATGAGTGACATTAAGCTTGTTTTTTGGGGAGCTTAATGTGGCTTAACGTACAAAATTGAACTTAGATCTTAACCAATTTCCCCCACACTTCTCACAATACATTAATCTATCTATTCAAACATATTCTGAAAATTTCAGGACATTTGATAAAACATACCAAAAGTTATTTACATTTAACTATTTTTTTTACAATCCTAAAACATTTAGAGTAATATTTATCGAATGTCTATTGGACCTGATCCAACAGTATGGATCAGGTCCGACAGACATCGCTGAATGCGGAGAGCAACACGATCTCCGTATTCAGCATTGAATTGTGGTGATCTTTGTCCGCCTCATCAGAGCAGGCGGACAGGGTTATGGAGCAGCCTTGAAACTTGGCACACACTCTGTTTTTCACTTTCGAAACCTATCCTAAAAGTTTCATGGATTTTGGTTTCCCACAATGCAAATGAGTGACATTAAACTTGTTTTTTTGGGGAGCTTAATGTGGCTTAACGTATAAAATTGAACTTAGATGTTAACCAATTTCCCCCAAACTTCCCACAACACATTAATCTATCTATTCAAACATATTCTCGCTGCTATTCGGCTTTTTCACAGCTTTATTTGTATACTGTAACTAAACACCGCCACTATACTAGACTGTTTAACCACTATCCCACCACTCCCAGCCCCCTGCCGCAACTAAATAAAGTTATTAACCCCTATCCCGCTGCTCCCGGAGCCCACCACCACCCTAATAATGTTATTAACCCCTATTCTGCCGCTCCCGGAGCCCACCGCCACCTACATTATGTTATTAACCCCTATCCTGCCGCTCCCGGAGCCCACCGCAACTAAATAAAGTTATTAACCCCTAAACTGCCCAGCCCTCCACATCGCCATAAACTAAATTAACCTATTAACCCCTAAACCTAACAACCCGCTAACTTTATATTAAATATTAACTCATCCCTATCTTATAATAAATTTAAACTTACCTTTAAAATTACATTAAACTATATTAAATTAATAATTAACCTACCCTAACTATTATACTACAATTACATTAAACTATATTAAACTAATAATTAACCTATCCTAACTATTATACTAAAATTACATTAAACTATATTAAACTAATAATTAACCTACCCTAACTTTTATACTAAAATTACAATAAACTACAATTTAAATTAAATATATTACATATTTAAATACCTAACCCTACTCAAATAATTAAAATCTACACTAAAAAAATACTAAGTTACAAAAAACTAACAACTAAGTTACCAAAAATCACAAACACTAAGTTACACAAATAAATAAACACTAAGTTACAAAAAATAAAAAATAAATTATCAAAGATTTAAACTAATTACACCTAATCTAAGGGCCCTATGAAAAAAAAAACAAAGTAAAAAAAACCCTAACCTACAATAAACTACAAATAGCCCTTAAAAGGGCCTTTTGCGGGGCATTGCCCCAAAGAAATCAGCTCTTTTAACTGTAAATAAAAAATACAAATACCCCCCAACAGTAAAACCCACCACCCACACAACCAACCCCCCAAATAAAAACCTGATCTAAAAAACCTAAGCTCCCCATTGCCCTGAAAAGGGCATTTGGATGGGCATTGCCCTTAAAATGGCATTTAGCTCTATTGCAGCCCAAAACCTAATCTAAAACTAAAACCCACCCAATACACCCTTAAAAAATCCTAACACTAACATCAGAAGATTCACTTACAGTTTTGAAGACCCAACATCCATCCTCCAAGAAGCCTGCAGAATTCTTCCTCCAAGCCCGCAGAAGTATTCACCCAGACGGCATCTTCTATCTTCATCCATCCGGCACGGAGCGGCTCCATCTTTAAGACATCCGACGCGGAGCATCCTCTTCAATCGACGGCTTCTTTGGAATGAAGGTTCCTTTATATGACGTCATCCAAGATCGCGTCCCTTAGATTCCGATTGGCTGATAGAATTCTATCAGCCAATCGGAATCTAAGGGACACCATCTTGGATGACGTCATTTAAAGGAACCTTCATTCCGAAGAAGCCGTCGATTGAAGAGGATGCTCCGCGTCGGATGTCTCGAAGATAGGGCCGCTCCGCGCCGGATGGATGAAGCAAGAAGATGCCGTCTGGATGAAGACTTCTGCGGGCTTGGAGGAAGACTTTGGCGCTTGTATGAAGACTTCTGCTGGCTTCTTGGAGGATGGATGTTGGATCTTCAAAACTGTAAGTGAATCTTCTGGGGTTAGTGTTAGGATTTTTTAAGGGTGTATTGGGTGGATTTTATTTTTAGGTTAGGGCAGCAATAGAGCTAAATGCCCTTTTAAGGGCAATGCCCATCCAAATGCCCTTTTCAGGGCAATGGGGAGCTTAGGTTTTTTTAGATTAGGTTTTTATTTGGGGGGTTGGTTGTGTGGGTGGTGGCTTTTACTGTTGGGGGAGTATTTGTATTTTTTTACAGGTAAAAGAGCTGATTTCTTTGGGGCAATGCGGCTTAACATACAAAATTGAACTTAGATGTTAACCAATTTCCCCCAAACTTCCAATACATCAATCTATCTATACAAACATATTCTGAAAATTTCAGGGAATTTGATTAAACATACCAAAAGTTATTCACATTTAACAGTTTTTTTTACAATCCTAAAACATTTAGGGCCCCATTTATCAAGCACCAGTTATGAAGCAGCTACTCCATATCCTGTCCACTTGCTCTGAGGAGGCGGACAGAACTCGCCAGAAATCAAACCAATCAAATACGATCGGGTTGATTGACACCCCCTGCTAGTGACCAATTTGCCGTGAATCTGCAGGGGGCGGCATTGTACCAGCAGTTCACAAGAACTGATGATGCACTGATAAATGCCGACAGCATATGCTGTCAACATTTATCGATGTGCAGTGGACATGATTGCGCTACATTGTATCATGTCCACTCGCACTATGATTAATCTACCCCTGTGAGTGTAATTTATTCTACTGGCTGTGTTAACACAGCTTGGCCTTAAGGCCAAAAACTTTCAGAATATGTGGGGATATCACAGGCTAAATCAACTATTTCAAATGCCAATATAAGGGTAATGGAAATACTTATAAACAATTTAATAGACTCCAGCAGGTAAAGTGGATCATTGGGAACAAATTAGAGGGGAGACATTTTTTGAATAAACTGTCTCCTTTAATGTCACTCATTTGCCTTGTCGGAACTAAAATCCATAGAACTTCTAGGATAGGTTTGGGAAGTGAAAAACTTTGGTAGTGCCAAGTTTCAAAACAATTTATTGATGTTTAGGCACATTATTGAACATTAACCCCTTAATGACCACAGCACTTTTCCATTTTCTATCCGTTTGGGACCAAGGCTATTTTTACATTTTTGCGGCGTTTGTGTTTAGCTGTAATTTTCCACTTACTCATTTATGCTACCCACACATATTATATACCGTTTTTCTCGCCATTAAATAGACTTTCTAAAGATACCATTATTTTCATCATATCTTATAATTTACTATAAAAAAATTATAAAATATGAGGAAAAAATGGAAAAAAACACACCTTTTCTAACTTTGACCCCAAAATCTGTTACACATCTACAATTACCAAAAAACACCCATGCTAAATAGTTTCTAAATTTTGTCCTGAGTTTAGAAATACCCAATGTTAACATGTTCTTTGCTTTTTTTGCAAGTTGTTAGGGCCATAAATACAAGTAGCACTTTGCTATTTCCAAACCACTTTTTTTTTTTCAAAATTAGCGCTAGTTACGTTGGGACACTGATATCTTTCAGGAATCCCTGAATATCCATTGACATGTATATATTTTTTTTTAGAAGACATCCCAAAGTATTGATCTAGGCCCATTTTAGTATATTTCATGCCACCATTTCACCGCCAAATGCGATCAAATAAAAAAAACTGTTCACTTTCTCACAAATTTTTTACAAACTTTAGGTTTCTCACTGAAATTATTTACAAACAACTTATGCAATTATGAAATAAATGGTTGTAAATGCTTCTCTTGGATCCCCTTTGTTCATAAATAGCAGATATATATGGCTTTGGCTTTGCTTTTTGGTAATTAGAAGACTGCTAAATGCCACTGCGCACCACACGTGTATTATGCCCAGCAGTGAAGGGGTTAATTAGGGAGCATGTAGGGAGCTTTTAGGGTTAATTTTAGCTTTAGTGTAGTAGAGAACTCCAAGTATTGATCTAGGCCCATTTTGGTATATTTCATGCCACCATTTCACCGGCAAATGCGATCAAATTAAAAAAAACTTAAATTTTTTCACAATTTTAGGTTTCTCACTGAAATTATTTACAAACAGCTTGTGCAATTATGGCACAAATGGTTGTAAATGCTTCTCTGGGATCCCCTTTGTTCAGAAATAGCAGACATATATGACTTTGGCATTGCTTTTTGGTAATTAGAAGGCCGCTAAATGCTGCTGCGCATCACACATGTATTATGGCTAGCAGTGAAGGGGTTAATTAGGTAGTTTGTAGGGAGCTTGCAGGGTTAATTTTAGCTTTAGAGTAGAGATCAGCCTCCCACCTGACACATCACACCCCCTGATCCCTCCCAAACAGCTTCCTTCCCTCCCCCACCCCACAATTGTCCCCGCCATCTTAATTACTGGCAGAAAGTCTGCCAGTACTAAAATAAAAGGTATTTTTTTTCTTTACTTTTTTTTCGGGGGCATATTTACATATGCTGCTTTGTAGAATCTCCCCATAGCCCCCAACCTCCCTGATCCCCCCCCCAAACAGCTCTCTAACCCTCCCCCTCTGCCTTACTGGGGGCCATCTTGGGTACTGGCAGCTGTCTGCCAGTACCCAGTTTGCAGAAAAAAATGTTTTTTGTTTTTTTTTTTCACCCGTTTTTTTTCTGTAGTGTAGTTCCCTCCCTCCACAGAGCACCCAACATTCGCTGATGACCTTTTTTTCCCTTTTTTTTACATTTTTACTTATATTATTTTCTGTAGTGTAGTGGTTCCCTCCCGCTCCCTCCCCGTGCACGCGCCCGCCTCCCCGTGCACGTGCGCACGTCCGTGCGCGTGTCCGGGCATCCCCGCCCACGATCCCGCCCCCCTCCACATCATCTGGGCCATCGATGGCTGCCACCCGCCTCCCACACACGCTCCCACGCACCAACGATGGAAGCCATAGATATCCGGTGCAGAGAGGGCCACAGAGTGGCCCTCTCTGCATCGGATGGCTACTAAGGGTTATTGCAGGATGCCTCGATATCGAGGCATCACTGCAATAACCGGAAAGCAGCTGGAAGCGAGCAGGATCGCTTCCAGCTGCTTTCCACACCGAGGACGTGCAGGGTACGTCCTTGGTCGTTAAGGGTATTTTTTTAGAGGACGTACCCTGCATGTCCTCGGTCGTTAAGGGGTTAAGCTCTTTTTACATTAAGCTGTTCACATTAATTTTAGGATTGTAAAAATTTTTTAATTGTAAATAACTTTTGGTTTGTTTTAGCAAATATCTTGAAATTTTCCAGATATGTTTGAATTGATAAAGTATTGTATTGTAGTGCCTGTGAGAGGAAGAGTACGAGAGTGCACAGCCATTTTGGTTTAATGAGAGGAGGAAGGAGAGTTTACCTCAGATTGAGCTTGTAACAGGGACTGCTCCAGTGCAGTGGGTGCAGGTGTGAGAATGGCTGTTAAAGTGCTATTTGTCCTCAGCTAGATATCTACCAGCCAAATTATAGGCTTATAAGGAAATAGAGGTTTCTGTTTCAGTGGATGAATGATATTGAAATACTAGAAAGATAAAGGCTGATCCATCCAATTCAGTTCTTGGGGCTCACTGACAAAGGATTTTTTTTTAACTTTTCCTCTATTCCAGTAGTTTTGTGTTGGGTGAAGAGGGATTGATATGCATTGAAAAAGGAATGCCAAATATTCTTCCAGTGCCATTAGCAGGAGCAGGCAACGATGTAATTAATCACATCACTGATGGTCTCATCTGGTTAATATGATTAAAAGTGTAGTTCCCTCCCTCCACAGAGCACCCAACATTCGCTGATGACCTTTTTTTCCCTTTTTTTTACATTTTTACTTATATTATTTTCTGTAGTGTAGTGGTTCCCTCCCGCTCCCTCCCCGTGCACGCGCCCGCCTCCCCGTGCACGTGCGCACGTCCGTGCGCGTGTCCGGGCATCCCCACCCACGATCCCGCCCCCCTCCACATCATCTGGGCCATCGATGGCTGCCACCCGCCTCCCACACACGCTCCCACGCACCAACGATGGAAGCCATAGATATCCGGTGCAGAGAGGGCCACAGAGTGGCCCTCTCTGCATCGGATGGCTACTAAGGGTTATTGCAGGATGCCTCGATATCGAGGCATCACTGCAATAACCGGAAAGCAGCTGGAAGCGAGCAGGATCGCTTCCAGCTGCTTTCCACACCGAGGACGTGCAGGGTACGTCCTTGGTCGTTAAGGGTATTTTTTTAGAGGACGTACCCTGCACGTCCTCGGTCGTTAAGGGGTTAAGCTCTTTTTACATTAAGCTGTTCACATTAATTTTAGGATTGTAAAAATTTTTTAATTGTAAATAACTTTTGGTTTGTTTTAGCAAACATCTTGAAATTTTCCAGATATGTTTGAATTGATAAAGTATTGTATTGTGGGAAGTTTGGCGGAAATTGGTAAATATCTAAGTGCTTTTTTTGTACGTTAAGCCTCATTAAGATCCCATAAAAACAAGCCTAATGTCACTCATTTGCCTTGTGGGAAAACAAAATCCATGGAACTTCTAAGATAGGCTTGGATAGTGAAAACTTAGGTTGTGCCAAGTTTCAAGGCAATTGATTGACGTTTATGCATATTTTGGTACATTAAGCTCTTTTTACATTAAGCTGCTCACAAGAAATGTTTTAGGATTGTAAAAAAAAAAGCTAAATGTCAATAACTTTTGGTTTGTTTTACCAAATTTCCGTTAATTTTTAGAATATGTTTGAATAGATAGATTACTGTATTGTGGGAAGTTTGGGGGAAATTGGTTAAGATCTAAGTTCTTTTTTGTAAATTAAGCCACATTAAGCTCTACAAAAAAACAAGCTTAATGTCATTCATTTGCCTTGTGGGAGACCAAAAATCCATGAAACTTCTAGGATAGGTATGGAAATTGACAAACTGAGTTTGTGCCAAGTTTCAAGGCAATTGATTGATGTTCAGTCGAATTTTGGTACATTAAGCCCTTTTTTACATTAAGTCATTCACATGAAATGTTTTAGGATTATAAAAAAATAGTTAAATGTGAATAACTTTTATGTTTTATCAAATGTCCTGAAATTTTCAGAATATGTTTGAATAGATAGATTAATGTATTGTGGGAAGTTTTGGGGAAATTGGTTAACATCTAAGTTCAATTTTGTACGTTAAGCCACATTAAGCTCCCCAAAAAACAAGCTTAATGTCACTCATTTGCCTTGTGGGAGACCAAAATTTATGAAACTTTTAGGACAGGCTTGGATAGTGGAAATCTTAGGTTGTGCAAAGTTATGCAGCAATTGATTAACAATTTTACTCATTAAGCTACATTAAGCCATTTTCACATTTTGAGGACAATTTAACAAAGGTCTTGCGGACCTGATCCAACAGTGCGGATCGGGTCCCGAAAGACATCGCTGAATGCGGAGAGCAATACGCTCTCTGTTTTCAGCATTGCACCAGCAGCTCACAAGAGCTGCTGGTGCAACGCCGCCCCCTGCAGACTCACGGCCAATGGGCCGCCAGCAGGGGGTGTCAATCAACCCGATCGTAATCGATCGGGTTGAATTCCCGGCGATTCCTGTCCGCCTCATCAGAGCAGGTGGACAGGGTTATGGAGCAGTGGTCTTTAGACCGCTGCTACATAACTGCTGTTTCTGGCGAGCCTGCAGGCTCGCCAGAAACATGGGGGTCAAGCTCCATTCGGAGCTTGATAGATAGTCCCCTAAATGTTTTAGAATGTCCCCTCTCTCTGAATCATGAAAGAAACATTTTGGGTTTCATGTCCCTTTAACAGTTCTGGCCAGCTATTGTGCTTTCAAGAACATGAACAGGTGTATAGCAATTACTACTTTAGCAGAATTTAGTGCTCCATTGGCTTAAGGCAACATGAATTTTAGTGCAGGCCCTCATAGAAATATATTACCTAAGGTAAACAACGCACCTGTGCTATTGAATATGAATATTGTAGTGTGCATTATACTACCATGCACTCAATTTATATTAACCATGGACTTAGAATACCAGTGCAAAAATACAAGTCATGTGAATGCTCCATTACTGCTTGTTTTTTGTGCTCCACTTGCTAACGGCAGATAAAGTTTCTAATATTTTTTTATTTTTTTCACCTCATTCACTGAATTTCTCTGTTCTCATGAAATTCTGTCTTTTCTCCTCATACAGCAGAAAATAATCATCAAATGCATGATCAAAAGACAATGCAATAGCACGTAGAGGCCCATTTATCAAGCTCCGAATGGAGCTTGAGGGCCTGTGTTTCGGGCAAGTCTTCAGACTCGCCAGAAACAGCAGTTATGAAGCAGTGGTCTAAGGACCACTGCTCCATAACCCTGTCCGCCTGCTCTGATGAGGCGGACAGAGATCGCCACAATTAAACCCGATTGAGTGCGTTCGGGTTAATTGACACCTCCCTGCTGAGTCTGCAGGGGCGGCGTTGCATCAGCAGTTCACAAGAGCTGCTGGTGCAATGCTGAATATGGAGAGCGTTTTGCTCTCTGCATTCAGCGATGTCTGTCGGACCAGATCCGCACTGTCGGATCAGGTCCGACAGACATTTGATAAATAGGCCTCTTAGTCTGAACTTCAAATGAGTAGTAGATTTTTTTTCTGACAAATTTCAAACTTATGTTTATTTCCATTCCTCCTGGATCATGTGACAGCCACCAGCCAATCACAAATGCATATATGCATATTCTGTAAACTCTTGCACATGCTCAGTAGGAGCTGGTGACTCAAAACGTGTAAATATATAAAGACTGCACATTTTGTTAATGGAAGTAAATTGGAAAGTTGTTTACAATTGTGGGATCTATCTAAATCATAAAAGTTTAATTTTGACTTGAGTGTCCCTTTAAATACCTGGTATAGAATTCTGAAACAGGTTGCAAACCTATATTGTAACTAATGCTATTTAGTCTTTCAGTAATACATTTTACAAATGTACTAGATTTTTACTTTATCTGAAGATAAATTACTTTGAATAAGTCTCTTAATTTTTTAGCTCAGTAATGCCAGTCCATTTTTTTTAAATTCAGAATGAATGACATTTAAATAAATAATACAGTAGTGTTGACATATGTATAATAAAAAAAGTGTATTAATGTCCCTAAGATGCCTAATTAAGGCTATTAATTTTCCATATTTATCACTCTGTATGTGTGTACCTTCATTTTTCATAGAACCAGTCACTAAAATATGTAAATTACTAACTGTAATTTTTTAAATAGAGCCTTTCATGAAAAATTGGAGCAAGGTGAATAAGGGTAATTTAAATCAAATTTCCAATCATATGCATAATGCTTGTCAATCTAATTAATTTTTCAGAAAAATAAATGATTGTTGAGACAGCTGACTATAAGAGTAATGGCATACAGTAGATGCTTATTTTTGCTTTGTGCATGAATGAAATCTAGTTCGACGGGGAAATATAATAAATGTAGACTGGCACAACATGGATTACAAATACTTTTACTTTATAAGATAAAATGAAAGCAAGATTAGTTTTTGTGCATTCATTATCTTCAGCTGTCTACATATCTCATATTTAATGCTTAAAAAAAAATACATTGCCGATAATTGTTTATCTGCCACCAATCCCATACTTAGGACACCACATTGTAAGCCAGTTGCAAGATTGATGCTGTTCTGATTATGTTTGCAATATTACAGAGATCTCCAGTCTGTGAGATGGGTAGGATCAAAAATTGGAAAACAGCACACCAATTTACCTCTTCCAGTGGGGCACGGAGTAACAGACTTGCCAAGTCTCACCAAAGTCCAAAATTTCAAGAAACTCCAGCCACAAATTTCTTTTAAAAGACCTTTATTCTTTTGTCATGGGTCCCATTGATATACAACATTTCAAGCCAGCATTAGGCTCTTAGTCATGACTAAGAGCCTAATGCTGGCTTGAAACGTTGTATATCAATGGGACCCATGACAAAAGAATAAAGGTCTTTTAAAAGAAATTGGTGGCTGGAGTTTCTTGAAATTTTGTGAGATGGGTAGGGCCAGGTTAAAAGAGGGGAAACAATGTGGTTCTGTTAGTGAGAAGCGCAGTGCCTGTGAGAGGAAGAGTACGAGAGTGCACAGCTATTTTGGTTTAATGAGAGGAGGAAGGAGAGTTTACCTCAGATTGAGCTTGTAACAGGGACTGCTCCAGTGCAGTGGGTGCAGGTGTGAGAATGGCTGTTAAAGTGCTATTTGTCCTCAGCTAGATATCTACCAGCCAAATTATAGGCTCATAAGGAAATAGAGGTTTCTGTTTCAGTGGATGAATGATATTGAAATACTAGAAAGATAAAGGCTGATCCATCCAATTCAGTTCTTGGGGCTCACTGACAAAGGATTTTTTTTTTAACTTTTCCTCTATTCCAGTAGTTTTGTGTTGGGTGAAGAGGGATTGATATGCATTGAAAAAGGAATGCCAAATATTCTTCCAGTGCCATTAGCAGGAGCAGGCAATGATGTAATTAATCACATCACTGATGGTCTCATCTGGTTTAATATGATTAAAAGTCTGTTAAAGGCAAACTTCTGCATATTTTTTTAATATAGTAAAAAAATATGAGTCTAGATAGATAGATAGATAGATAGATAGATAGATAGATGTCCAGAAGCTACTAGGTTTTTTTTTAATACCGACTAGTAACTTCTGATTTATATATTGAATGTAAGAAAGATTGTAAATGATTCATTGTGGAAAAAAAATAATGTGAGCAATTTAAAAAGGATTTTTATGGGGATTGATTAATCGTTATTCTAATGGGGATTAACATACACCTAGATTTAGAGTTTTGCGGCCAAAGGGGTGCGTTAGCTACGCGTCTTTTTTTTCTAGCGCTGCTTCTAAACAACGCTGGTATTTAGAGTTCTCTGAAGGGCTGTGTTAGGCTCCAAAAAGGGAGCGTACAGGCATATTTACCGCCACTTCAACTCTCAATACCAGCGTTGCTTACGGTAGCGGCTAGCTGGAAAAACGTGCTCGTGCACGATTCCCCCATAGGAAACAATGGGGCAGTTTGGGCTGAAAAAAACCTAACGCCTGCAAAAAAGCAGCGTTCAGCTCCTAACGCAGCCCCATTGTTTCCTATGTGGAAACACTTTCTAAGTCTGCACCTAACAACCTAACATGAACCCCGAGTCTAAACACCCCTAACCTTACACTTATTAACCCCTAATATGCCGCCCCACTATTGCTGACACCTGCATTATATTATTAACCCCTAATCTGCCGCTCCGTACACCTCCGCAACCTACATTATACCTATGTACCCCTAATTTGCTGTGCCTAACATCGCCGACACCTACATAATATTTATTAACCCCTAATCTGCCCCCCCAACATCGCCGCTACCTTACCTACACTTATTAACCCCTAATCTGCCGACCGGACCTCACCACTACTCTAATAAATGTATTAACCCCTAAAGCTAAGTCTTACCCTAATCCTAACACCCCCCTAAATTAAATATAATTTTAATCTAACGAAATAAATTAAATATTATTAACTAAAGTCTTCCTATTTAAAGCTAAATACTTACCTGTAAAATAAACCCTAATATAGCTACAATATAACGAATAATTATATTGTAGCTATTTTAGGATTTATATTTATTTTACATGCAACTTTGTATTTATTTAAACTAGGTACAATAGCTATTAAATAGTTATTTGCTATTTAATAGCTACCTAGTTAAAATAATTACAAAATTACCTGTAAAATAAACCCTAACCTAAGTTACAAATAAACCTAACACTACACTATCAATAAATAAATTAAATCAATTAACTACAAGTACCTACAATTACCTACAATTAAATAAACGAAACTAAATTACAATAAAAACAAACACTAAATTACAAAAAATAAAAAAAGATTACAAGAATTTTAAGCTAATTACACCTACTCTAAGCCCCCTAATAAAATAACAAAGCCCCCCAAAATAAAAAAATTTCCCTACCCTAATCTAAATTTAAAAAGTTAACAGCTCTAAAGGAACCTTCATTTGGCGAGTAGGCATCGTGGAAGAAGGATGGATCCGCGTCGGCTGGAAGAAGATGGCTCCACTCCTGATGGATGAAGATAGAAGATGCCGCTTGGATGAAGATGTCTACCGGTCCGGATGTCCTCTTCTGCCCGGATAGGATGAAGACTTCTGCCACTCCGGATGTCCTCTTTTGGTCCATCGGTGCCCGGCTGGGTGAACACGACTCAAGGTAGGGAGATCTTCAGGGGGGTAGTGTTAGGTTTATTTAAGGGGGGTTTGGGTTAGAGTAGGGGTATGTGGGTGGTGGGTTGTAATGTTGGGGGGTGGTATTGTGGGGGTTTTTACAGGAAAAAGAGCTGATTTCTTTGGGGCATGCCCCGCAAAAAGCCCTTTTAAGGGCTGTTAATAGAGCTGTTAACTCTTTTAATTTAGATTAGGGTAGGGAATTTTTTTTTATTTTGGGGGGGCTTTGTTATTTTATTAGGGGGCTTAGAGTAGGTGTAATTATCTTAAAATTCTTCTAATCTTTTTTTTATTTTTGTAATTTAGTGTTTGTTTTTTTGTAATTTAGTTTAGTTTATTTAATTGTAGGTAATTGTAGGTACTTGTAGTTAATTGATTTAATTTATTTATTGATAGTTTAGTGTTAGGTTTAATTGTAACTTAGGTTAGGATTTATTTTACAGGTAATTTTGTAATTATTTTAACTAGGTAGCTATTAAATAGTAAATAACTATTTAATAGCTATTGTACCTAGTTTAAATAAATACAAAGTTGCCTGTAAAATAAATATAAATCCTAAAATAGCTACAATATAATTATTTGTTATATTGTAGCTATATTAGGGTTTATTTTACAGGTAAGTATTTAGCTTTAAATAGGAAGACTTTAGTTAATAATATTTAATTTATTTCGTTAGATTAAAATTATATTTAATTTAGGGGGGTGTTAGGGTTAGGGTTAGACTTAGCTTTAGGGGTTAATACATTTATTAGAGTATCGGCGAGGTCCAGTCGGCAGATTAGGGGTTAATAAGTGTAGGTAAGGTAGCGGCGACGTTGGGGGGGGCAGATTAGGGGTTAATAAATATTATGTAGGTGTCGGGATGTTAGGGGCAGCAGATTAGGGGTTCATAGGAAAATGTAGGTGGCGGCGGTGTGCGGTCGGCAGATTGGGGGTTAAAAATATTTATTATAGTGGCGGCAATGTGGGGGGGCCTCGGTTTAGGGGTACATAGGTAGTTTATGGGGTGTTAGTGTACTTTAGAGCACAGTAGTTAAGAGCTTTATAAACCGGCGTTAGCCCATAAAGTTTTTAACTACTGACTTTTTTCTGTGGCTGGGGTCTTGTCGGTAGAGGGTCTACTGCTCACTTCAGCCAAGACTCTAAATACCGGCGTTAGGAAGATCCCATTGAAAAGATAGGATACGCAATTGGCGTAAGGGGATCTGCGGTATTGAAAAGTCGCGGCTGCAAAGTGAGCGTTAGACCCTTTCCTGGCTGACTCTAAATACCAGCGGGCGGCCAAAAGCAGCGTTAGGAGCCCTTAACGCTGCTTTTGATGGCTACCGCAGAACTCTAAATCTAGGCGATAGTATTGGACATGGGCTTTTTTTCACAACACATGAATGATGTAACCCTGATGTAAACCACCCCCACACACCAGTGAAGTAGTTGTAACTGGAGATTTGTAGGCAGGCATAAGGAGTAGTATATAAGTGTATTTTAGGCTTGAATGATTAAAGCTCTGAATTAATTTTATATTCTTTTTGCTCTTGAGAAAGGCGGTATGACCACTGAGATGCACAGAACTTTTTAATAAATTTTATCAAGCTGTGTAACTGTTGGCGATTCACTAGTGGGATTTTGACAAAACCTTTTTCACCTTTACTTTCTAGAGTACTTTCCATTTAGTGGGGTTCTAAGTGTGACAATACTACACTCTGTTTTGCTCACTGTCTTTCTGAAGTGTAATGAATGGCGAGTTGATCGCCAAAGGCGGAGAGGTGAAGAATTTCACAGCATTCCAGCTTTTAAACCCAAGGAGGCACAGCATCACTACTTAGCAACAAGCTTTATGAATACGGTGGAGGTCTACCATAGGAGGCAGCAACCTTCTATAAGGGACGTTAGTTTTACAGCACTATACTTGTTTTTTTACTACTTGAGATTAGAAATCAACCTGATTGAAATGTATGGCCAATTTTTGTGCCAGAAAAACTAACTGAACAGGAAGGGGAATTTCAGAAGGTCGTAATTAGAAGGTCGCTAATTGCAGCAGCACACCACACAAAAAACAATGTCAAAGCCATGCATGTTTGCTATTTCTGAATAAAGGTGATCTTAGAGAAGCTTTTACAAACAATTGTCTTATTACTGCAGCAGTTCTGTGTAGATAATTTCAGTGAGAAATCCAAAGTTTACAAAAAGTTAATATTTTTATATGATCATATTTGGTGGCTAAATAGTGGCATCAAATATACCAAAATACAAGTCAATACCTGTCTAGTAGAAAAATATCTAAAGTTTTCATAGGCTAATAAAAAAACAAAGGCTCTATTCATGTTTAAACAGAGTGTTAGCAAAAATGCTAAAAATTGTCTGGTGCTTTGGCTAAATTTTTCTCTGAAATTCCTAATAGAGTATGGGTTAAAGAATCAAGCGCTTAGCATTGCCTCATATCAGTAGAAAGTTCTTTATCTCCTGAAAAAGTGTATATATATTGGGGATGTACAAAATAGGAAAACAAAAATTCCACTTTAATCAAAGCATGCCATGTCTTTTACATACACACTAACCTGACCTAACTAACCTCATATATTGTACTTTTCAAAAATGTATCTGTTAAATGTGTTTCTCATTTTACAAATTAAATATGTGTTATTAAAGTGAATGTGAATTTTGATGCTAAAGTGCCCGGTTTTTCAAACTTCGATTAAAAACAGGGGCACTTTAATTCATCAAAATTTACATTTCACTCCTTTTGTGAAAAAAACTTACCTTTTAAACTTCACAGCAGCTCCAGCTTCCTCCACCCATTTCAAAGCCTTTTCCTGGGTCTAAAATGAGGCATCCAGCTTCCTCCAATCACAGCGTTGAATCAGACACTGATTCCCCCGGGGGGGGGGGAAGCTGTGATTGGAGGATGACCTATCAATCATTTCTGACGACAGATATGGCTTGTGAGACCGGAGGAAGCTGGAGCTGCTGTGAAGATTAAAAGGTAAGTTTTTTTCACAACAGGAGTGAAATGTAAATTTTGATGAATTAAAGTGCCCCTGTTTTTAATCGAAGTTTTAAAAACCGGGCACTTTAGCATCAAAATTTACATTCACTTTAATATGAAATTTGCACATTTGTGTGCATATGATTTTGTTCCTATTTCTGTTCTTTACATATATGACATTATGAATCATGTTCATTTTAGTGATACAGCTGGGACATATGAGGCTTAACATATGGTTTGAAACCCACAGTTACTCCTTCATTGTTAAAAAAAAAAATATATATATATCTATTTCAGATGTTTAGATGAGTAGAGGAATCACCCACCTAAAATCTGCTCTGTCATTGACTATTAAGCAGAATAAATATGCAAATAATTTGTAGGAAATGTGCATTTGAATTTAGTAGACAATTGCATCACTTTTTTGAGTATACAACTGACTATTCATGGTATTTTAACATATCAGAACATATTCATAATTATCAATTTGCAACATAAATAGATAGATAAACAAATAATACAATAATTTCCTGAAAATGTAACTGATCTAATTACTGTGTCCATGTTTTTGCATGCTGATATAATGCTTCAAAGAAGATATTCTTTTAATTTATTAACAAATAATAACAAAATTACATATAAGCTGATATTGAGATATGTTAGTACATAAATAATTTACTTCACTTATTAAAGGGACATTAAACACTGAGGGCTAGATTACAATTGGACTGTTTATGGGCACGATAATTAACCAGCCATTACAAGTGATCCGATTTCTGGTTAATTTTCTAACGGCTAGATTTAGAGTTTTGTCGGTAACGACCCGCGTAGCTAACGCCGGCTTTTTTCTGGCCGCACCTTTAAAATAACTCTGGTATTGAGAGTCCACAGAATCGCTGCGTTAGGCTCCAAAAAAGGAGCGTAGAGCATTTTTAACGCAACTGCAACTCTCGATACCAGAGTTGCTTACGGACGCGGCCAGCCTCAAAAACGTGCTCGTGCACGATTCCCCCATAGGAAACAATGGGGCTGTTTGAGCTGAAAAAAAACCTAACACCTGCAAAAAAGCCGCGTTCAGCTCCTAACGCAGCCCCATTGTTTGCTATGGGGAAACACTTCCTACGTCTGCACCTAACACCCTAACATGTACCCCGAGTCTAAACACCCCTAACCTTACACTTATTAACCCCTAATCTGCCGCCCCCGCTATCGCTGACCCCTGCATATTATTTTTAGCCCCTAATCTGCCGCTCCGTAAACCGCCGCTACTTACATTATCCCTATGTACCCCTAATCTGCTGCCCTAACACCGCCGACCCCTATATTATATTTATTAACCCGATCAGCCAATAGAATGCGAGCTGAATCTGATTGGCTGATTGGATCAGCCAATCGGATTGAACTTGATTCTGATTGGCTGATTCCATCAGCCAATCAGAATATTCCTACCTTAATTCCGATTGGCTGATAGAATCCTATCAGCCAATCGGAATTCGAGGGATGCCATCTTGGATGACGTCCCTTAAAGGAACCGTCATTCTTCAGTTGGACATCGCCGGAAGAAGATGGGTCCGCGGTGGAGGTCTTCAGGATGGAGCCGGTCGTCATCGGATGAAGATAGAAGATGCCGCTTGGATCAAGATGGTTGCCGGTCCGGATCGCCTATTCTTCCCGGATAGGATGAAGACTTTGGAGCCTCTTCTGGACCTCTTCAGCCACCGGATGATGGATCGCCAGCCCCCGCTTGGGTTGGATGAAGATTTTGGAGCCAGGACGGATCGGTGATACCTGGTGAGGTGAAGACAAGGTAGGATGATCTTCAGGGGCTTAGTGTTAGGTTTATTTAAGGGGGGTTTGGGTTAGTGTGGGTGGTGGGTTGTAAATGTTGGGGGGGGGTATTGTATGTTTTTTTTTATAGGCAAAAGAGCTGAACTTCTTGGGGCATGGCCTGCAAAGGGCCCTGTTCAGGGCTGGTAAGGTAAAAGAGCTTTGAACTTTAGTAATTTAGAATAGGGTAGGGCATTTTTTATTTTGGGGGTCTTTGTTATTTTATTAGGGGGCTTAGAGTAAGTGTAATTAGTTTAAAATTGTTGTAATATTTTTCTTATGTTTGTAAATATTTTTTTATTTTTTGTAACAGTTCTTTTTTATTTTTTGTACTTTAGTTAGTTTATTTCATTGTAGTTATTTGTAGATATTGTATTTAATTAATGTATTGATAGTGTAGTGTTAGGTTTAATTGTAGGTAATTATAGGTATTTTATTTAATTAATTTAATGATAGTATAGTGTTAGGTTTAATTGTAACTTAGGTTAGGATTTATTTTACAGGTAATTTTGTAATTATTTTAACTAGGTAGCTATTAAATAGTTCTTAACTATTTAATAGCTATTGTACCTGGTTAAAATAATTACAAAGTTGCCTGTAAAATAAATATTAATCCTAAAATAGCTACAATGTAATTATAATTTATATTGTAGCTATATTAGGATTTATTTTACAGGTAAGTATTTAGCTTTAAATAGGAATAATTTATTTAATAAGAGTTAATTAATTTCGTTAGATTAAAATTATATTTAATTTAGGGGGGTGTTAGTGTTAGGGTTAGACTTAGCTTTAGGGGTTAATACATTTATTAGAATAGCGGTGAGCTCCGGTCGGCAGATTAGGGGTTAATAATTGAAGTTAGGTGTCGGCGATGTTAGGGAGGGCAGATTAGGGGTTAATACTATTTATTATAGGGTTAGTGAGGTGGATTAGGGGTTAATAACTTTATTATAGTAGCTGTGCGGTCCGCTCGGCAGATTAGGGGTTAATAAGTGTAGGCAGGTGGAGGCGACATTGAGGGGGGCAGATTAGGGGTTAATAAATATAATATAGGGGTCGGCGGTGTTAGGGGCAGCAGATTAGGGGTAAATAGCTATAACGTAGGTGGCGGTCGGCAGATTAGGGGTTAAAAAAATGTAATTGAGTGGCGGCGATGTGGGGGGACCTCGGTTTAGGGGTACATAGGTAGTTTATGGGTGTTAGTGTACTTTAGAGCACAGTAGTTAAGAGCTTTATGAACCGGCGTTAGCCCAGAAAGCTCTTAACTACTGACTTTTTTCTGCGGCTGGAGTTTTGTCGTTAGATTTCTAATGCTCCCTTCAGACATGACTCTAAATACCGGAGTTAGAAAGATCCCATTGAAAAGATAGGATACGCAATTGACGTAAGGGGATCTGCGGTATGGAAAAGTCGCGGCTGAAAAGTGAGCGTTAGACCCTTTTTTGACTCCAAATACCGGAGTTAGCCTAAAACCAGCGTTAGGAGCCTCTAACGCTGGTTTTCACGGCTACCGCCAAACTCCAAATCTAGGGGTCGATCCGATATAAATCGTCGCCCGCAAAAGCCGGCGACGCCAATATTTACGCTGATTTGGTATCCTATATACGGCGTAACCTAGAAGTTACGCACGTATATTTCTGCCGTCGCCCGTAGTTTTTTGGGCCATAGGCAGGTATACCAAACCAGCGCAGTTTGGTATCCAATATGCAGCGTAAGGACTTACGTGGCGAAAATGGAGAAGACTTACTCCATTTTCACCTCGCCACAAAAAGCAGCCGTAAGAAGCCTTACGCTGACTATTGGAGCCCCGTAACTCCCTAAACTAACTAGAAAATAAACCTAACACCTAATGCATGCGCAATGTCTATCTCCCTGTCAACCGCGATCTGCTAAATAAAACCTAACGCATGCGCAATGTCTATCTACCTGTCAACCGCAATCCCCCCCCGAAATCCCTAATAAAGTTATTAACCCCTAATCTAATCCCCCTATACCGCCGCCAGCTATATTAATATTATTAACCCCTAATGTAAGCCCCTTACACCGCCGCCATCTCTATTAAAATGATTAACCCCTAATTTAATCTAACTACCCCGCCGCCAGCTATATTATCTATTTTAACCCTAAGTATATTATAGTTAATATAGGTATTACATTATATATATTAACTATATTAACCCTAATTATATTAGGGTTAATATAGTTAATATAGTTACTATAGTATTTATATTAACTATATTAACTCTATCTAACCCTAACTAAATTTATATTAAATTAATCTAATTCATTTATAAACTAAAATATTCCTATTTAAATCTAAATACTTACCTATAAAATAAACCCTAAGATAGCTACAATATAATTAATAATTACATTGTAGCTATGTTAGGGTTAATATTTATTTTACAGGTAAATTGTTAATTATTTTAACTAGGTATAATAGATATTAAATAGTTATTAACTATTTAATATCTACCTAGTTAAAATAATTACCCAATTACCTGTAAAATAAATATTAACCTAAGTTATAAATACACCTACACTATCAATAAATTAAATAAACTACAAACATCTATCTAAAAATACAATTAAATTAACTAAACTAAATTACAAAAAAAAAAACCCACTAAATTACAAAAAATAAAAAAAAGATTACAAGATTTTTAAGCTAATTACACCTATTCTAAGCCCCCTAATAAAATAATAAACCCCCAAAATAAAAAAAATTCCCTGCCCTATTCTAAATTAAACAAATTTCAAAGCTCTTTACCTTACCAGCCCTTAAAAGGGCCTTTTGTGGGGCATGCCCCAAAGAATTCAGCTCTTTTGCATACAACAAATACAATCCCCCCCCATTACAACCCACCACCCACATACCCCTATTCTAAAACCACCCAAACCCCCCTTAAAAAAGCCTAACACTACCCCCCTGAAGATCTCCCTACCTTGTCTTCACCACACCGGGCTGAACTCCTGATCCGATCCGGGCGATGTCTTCCTCCAAGCGGCAAAGAAGAATTCTTCCTCCGGCGATGTCTTCCTCCAAGCGGCAAAGAAGAATTCTTCCTCCGGCGACGTCTTCCTCCAAGCGGCAGCAAAGTCTTCATTCTTCCGGCGGCATCTTCAATCTTCTTTCTTCGCTCTGCCGCCGCGGAGCATCCATCCCGGCCGACTGCTGTACTACGAATGAGGTACCTTTAAATTACGTCATCCAAGATGGCGTCCGCCGAATTCCAATTGGCTGATAGGATTCTATCAGCCAATCGGAATTAAGTTAGAAAAATCTGATTGGCTGATTGAATCAGCCAATCAGATTCAAGTTCAATCCGATTGGCTGATCCGAACAGCCAATCAGATTGAGCTTGCATTCTATTGGCTGATTGGAACAGCCAATAGAATGCGAGCTCAATCTGATTGGCTGATTGGATCAGCCAATCGGATTGAACTTGAATCTGATTGGCTGATTCAATTAGCCAATCAGATTTTTCTAACTTAATTCCGATTGGCTGATAGAATCCTATCAGCCAATCGGAATTCGGCGGACGCCATCTTGGATGACGTCATTTAAAGGTACCTCATTCGTAGTACAGCAGTCGGCCGGGATGGATGCTCTGCGGCGGCGGAGCGAAGAAAGAAGATTGAAGATGCCGCCGGAAGAATGAAGACTTTGCTGCCGCTTGGAGGAAGACGTCGCCGGAGGAAGAATTCTTCTTTGCCGCTTGGAGGAAGACATCGCCCGGATCGGATCAGGAGTTCGGCCCGGTGTGGTGAAGACAAGGTAGGGAGATCTTCAGGGGGGTAGTGTTAGGCTTTTTTAAGGGGGGTTTGGGTGGTTTTAGAATAGGGGTATGTGGGTGGTGGGTTGTAATGGGGGGGGGGGGGATTGTATTTGTTGTATGCAAAAGAGCTGAATTCTTTGGGGCATGCCCCACAAAAGGCCCTTTTAAGGGCTGGTAAGGTAAAGAGCTTTGAAATTTGTTTAATTTAGAATAGGGCAGGGAATTTTTTTTATTTTGGGGGTTTATTATTT
The DNA here is from genome assembly GCF_027579735.1 of Bombina bombina. Classification (NCBI taxonomy): domain Eukaryota; kingdom Metazoa; phylum Chordata; class Amphibia; order Anura; family Bombinatoridae; genus Bombina; species Bombina bombina. The sequence goes on along the minus strand of NC_069503.1, from coordinate 560,032,979 downwards.
TATTAGGGGGCTTAGAATAGGTGTAATTAGCTTAAAAATCTTGTAATCTTTTTTTTATTTTTTGTAATTTAGTGTTTGTTTTTTTTTGTAATTAAGTTTAGTTAATTTAATTGTATTTTTAGATAGATGTTTGTAGTTTATTAAATGTATTGATAGTGTAGGTGTATTTATAACTTAGGTTAGGATTTATTTTACAGGTAATTGGGTAATTATTTTAACTAGGTAGATATTAAATAGTTAATAACTATTTAATATCTATTATACCTAGTTAAAATAATTAACAATTTACCAGTAAAATAAATATTAACCCTAACATAGCTACAATGTAATTATTAATTATATTGTAGCTATCTTAGGGTTTATTTTATAGGTAAGTATTTAGATTTAAATAGGAATATTTTAGTTTATAAATTAATTAGATTAATTTAATATAAATTTAGTTAGGGGTGTTAGGGTTAGATAGAGTTAATATAGTTAATATAAATACTATAGTAACTATATTAACCCTAATATAATTAGGGTTAATAAAGTTAATATATATAATGTAATAACTATATTAACTATAATATACTTAGGGTTAATATAGATAATATAGCTGGCGGCAGGGTAGGTAGATTAAATTAGGGGTTAATCATTTTAATAGAGATGGCGGCGGTGTAAGGGGCTTACATAAGGGGTTAATAATTTTAATATAGATGGCGGCGGTGTTAGGGGCTCACTTTAGGGGGTTATAGATATAATATAGCTGGCGGCGGGGTACGGGAGCGGCGGTTTAGGGGTTAATAGCTTTTTTATTGTTAGGCTAGTGAGGGGGGATAGCGGATAGAGGGTTAGACAGTGCGGGCTATGTTAGGGAGGCGTGTTAGACAGTGCGGGTGTTTTAGACTTTAGTCAGGTTTTATAGGCGCCGGCAGATTCTAACGTGGCGCAAGTCACTGGCGACGCCAGAAATTTGTACTTGCGCAGATTTCTGGACATCGCTGGTTTGTCAGACTTACGGCACGTTAGCATCTGACGGCGACCTATATGGGATAGCTCGAGTTGCGAGCTGAAACTGCGGGCGACGCCGGTTCCCTCGCTTGCGCCGCAAACTGCGATCTATATCGGATCGCGCCCCTAGCCGTAAAAGAGCCCCAAATGCCCTCTAAATATAGGGCATTATAGTTTTTTTGTTAGGAAAAATGTAGCATTTAAAAAAAACAACAAAAAAACAACCGCACTCGGGTCTAAAGTTGGTGGAAGTGGGGTGTTAGAAAAAAAAAAACGGCACTAAAAAGTGCTTTACATTGCGGTCTATGGGAACCGTGTGTTCCCAGTAAATATATATGTATATGACTATATACATATATATTTATGTGTTCATATGTGTAAATACAAATATTAACACAAATATATATTTATATAGTCATATACATTTAAAAATTCTGCACTGCCCTTCGCTGCGCGAGGTTCTAATGCCATCTCTTTGACGGCATCAGAACAAGGCTCCCATTGGAGCTCCGGGGAAGCGCACTTAAAAAAAAAAATAATAAAAAAGGCATAATATCAAACATTAACATCTCATTCTTGATGACCTGATTGCTGAAACAAATAGCTTTTAAATGCAGAGTTCTGGACTGTCCAGAAAAAAAACGGCACTGAAAAGTGCCTTTACATTGCGGTCTATGGGAACTGTGTGTTCCTAGAAAATATATATGTATATGACTATGCACCCCTCACATTTTTGTAAATATTTTATTATATCTTTTCATGTGACTACACTGAAGAAATGACACTTTGCTACAATGTAAAGTAGAGAGTGTACGGCCTGTATAACAGTGTAAATTTGCTGACCCCTCAAAATAACTCAACACACAGCCATTAATGTCTAAACCATTGGCAACAAAAGTGAGTAACACCGCTGCTCCATAACCCTGTTCGACTGCTCTGATGAGGCGGACAGGAATCGCCGCAATTCAACCCGATCGAGTACGATCGGGTTGATTGACACCCCCTGCTGGCGAGTCTGCAGGGGGGGGCGTTGCACCAGCAGCTCTTGTGTGCTGCTGGTGCAATGCTGAATACAGAGAGCGTATTGCTCCCCGCATTCAGCGATGTCTGTCGGACCTGATTCGCACTATCTGATCAGGTCCGACAGAAATTTGTTAAAGGGACAGTCTAGGCCAAAATAAACTTTCATGATTCAGATAGAGCATGTAATTTTAAACAATTTTCCAATTTACTTTTATCACCAATTTTGCTTTGTTCTCTTAGTATTCTTAGTTGAAAGCTTAACCTAGAAGATTCATATGCTAATTTCTTAGACCTTGAAGCCCACCTCTTTCAGATTGCATTTTAACAGTTTTTCACCACTAGAGGGTGTTAGTTCACATATTTCATATAGATAACACTGTGCTTGTGCACGTGAAGTAATCTGGGAGCAGGCACTGATTGGCTAGACTGCAAGTCTGTCAAAAGAACTGAAAAAAGGGGCAGTTTGCAGAGGCTTAGATACAAGATAATCACAGAGGTTAAAAGTATATTATTATAACTGTGTTTGTTATGCAAAACTGGGGAATGGGTAATAAAGGGATTATCTATCTTTTAAAACAATAAAAATTCTAGTGTAGACTGTCCCTTTAAATAGGCCTCCTAGTCTCATATACAAATGGTATAGGTCCCTCATTACCATGTTTCTGATTAAAATCTTGTAAAGTTAAGAAACCAAGATGGCAGGAACTATGATACATTTAGTTTCTTAAAAAGTGAAAGGATTTGATAGTCCCCATAAAAGATCCATAGCTATAAGGGATAGTTTGAAAAAACAAGGAGATATAGTGGGCTTACAGGAAACACATTTCAGGAGAGGTTCCATTCTAAAACACATATACAATACATATACTCAACATTTCCATAGCGCACACCCGAAGAAAAAAATCAATGGTGTAAGTATTTTAGTTCCTAAGTCAATTCCTTTCAATTTAATAGATCAAATCAAAGACAAAGAGGGTAGATTCTTGGTGATAAGTGGTCTGCTATATAACAAACCAACTACAATATTGAACATATATGCACCGAATCAGGGACAGGCCAATTTCTTTAAATCAAACATACCCTTAATCCAAGATATCCAGGTGGAACAACTGATTGTAATGGGGGACTTTAATATTCCGTTAAATCCCAAATTAGATAACTCTAATGCAAACATACACATATCTAAAAGAAATCTTAAAATAGTATGGAATTTTATTAAAACTCTTGGACTACATGATCCGTGGAGAGTATCTCATCCGGATAAAAGAGACTATACTTTTTTTTCTGCTCCAAACAAAACATACTCCAGGTTAGATCACATTTTGGTAGACCATATCACTTTATCTCATGTGGAGGCTGTATCCATTTTGCATACAGCCTAGTCAGATCACTCAATAGTAAAATGCAGAATTCACTGGCCATCTGCACCTTTTAGGGAATTTAGCTGGAGATTGGATGACTCGCTTTTGTTACATCCAGAGACTAATAAAATAGTAGAAGAAGAATTGAGTGATTATTTTAAAAATAATAACAGAGGAATTAGCACCTACTACTATTTGGGAGGCCCATAAAAGTTTTATAAGGGGAATACTGGTAAAAACCAATGCAAACAGAAATAAAGCCTGCAGATATACCCACATATCTAAAGAACCACTTGGATTATCTACACAAATTACATCCGTCCGATGAAAAATTATTAGAACAACTTAAATTTTACAGGTATAAAATGATGACACACTTACATATAAAAGCACAGTCTATTGACCTTAAACTGAAACAAAAGTTTTATGCAGAAGCAAATAAACTTGGTTAATTATTAGCAAGATCTCTCAAGTCTAAACAAACTAAAACCTACATACATTCCATAAAACAACCAAACGGTAAGAAAATAGAGGAACAAAACATATAGCCGAAACTTTTAAAAGTTACTACCACTCTTTATATAACCTATTCACAAATAGAGCACAGGAACAACATTTTGCACAATGTAACCATTATTTAGAAGAAGTGCAATTTGCCACAATTATCAGAGGGAGATAAAGAGACAAATAATTCACCAATTAGAGACTCAGAAATTATAGAAGCTCATAGCAGATAAGGCACCAGGCCCAGGTGGGTTTTCAGGTCTCTATTATAAAACATATCAAAACCTATTAACACCACACATGTTGAAAGCTTTTCAGCAAATTGATAACACAGGTTGTTTCCTGGACACAATGCTTCAAGCCTTTATCACAGTTCTCCCTAAAACAGGGAAAAAAAATATTCGCAAAAATTCTGGCCATCAGATTGAACAAATGTTTACCCTCGTTTATTCCCCCAATAAACGTAGGCTTTGTCCTGAGGAGAGAGGCAAGAGATAATGTGGTTACAATTCTAGATTTATTAGATTATGTGAACAAAAACAATATCCCAGCAATTGTATTATCTACGGACGCAGAAAAAGCATGCAATAGACATGCAATAGACTAGAATCCATTTTGATCAAATTTAATTTCCTGCCTTTATTCATAAAACAAGTGATGGCATTATATTCCTTTCCCTCGGCACAAATACATGTCAATGGCACCCAATCGGGAACAATTTGAGATTAGGAACGGTACCAGGCAGGGCTGTCCACTTTCCCCCTTGCTGTTTGTCTTGTCACTGGAGGCACTGGCCTCCAGAATAAGACATAACGACTCTGTTAAAGGTATCACAATTGAAAATAAAGTATATAAGTTATCCATGTTTGCAGATGACATCCTTATGACGTTTACATCTCTCTTGGACTCTACTTCAGCAGTACAGAATGAATTGATGGATTATGGGAGGGTATCAAACTTTCTGGTAAACATGAATAAATCCGATCTACTCCCTATTAACATTCCCCCCACTGTATTAACTAAGATCAGGAAACATTGCAATTTTACTATCCAATGCTAAATGAGAAAACTACTAACTAGTAGTAGATTACTCAACCCACAGCGCTAACAGCTTAAATCAGGACACCAAAGTGTGAAATAATATCAAATAATGACAATATGTTGCAAATCAAATACTGCTAACTCACAGATATAAAATGTATCAAAATATTACAATTTATTAAAATACATAAAATATGCTGATCAGACGTATGTATAAAACAAAGGACAAAAACAGAACCAAAATATATTAAAAACAATAGGGATAAATAGCAGAGGTGTAAATAGGTGTAAATTATCCCAGAAGAGCCGATAAGGAGCACAAAGTGTAGTATCCAAGATCGCTGTGAAGCTGGAATCAGAACCAGAGATCAGATGACTTTCATTACATTATTTCACTTCAACTCAGGATCAAAGCTGGAACACAAATATATTCAGATCAAATGAAGAAAAAGAACCAAGCAAAAGGTTTTCACTTTTACTTACACCGGAGGTTCTATTTGAGAGCGATGTCTTCCCCGTAGGTGTATCCTTGTCTGTGCAGTAACCAGCTGTATCGATGTCCACAGTAATGGTATGAAGTTTGCAGCGGCTGTTAGACAGATCCTTTCTGATACGGATGCCTACAAGGGACAAAATAATGCAACAACAGGAGCAACGCGTTTCAGCCCGTTCCAGGCCTTTGTCAAGCTCCGGATGAGATCAGATGGATGGTTTATAAACCCTAAGACAGATTTTCATTGGATATTCCGATATTCAGCCAAATCAATTACTAAATAGATCAAAATTCAGTGAAAATACAGAATAACTAAAAAATATGATGTAACAAGAGATTTCATAAACTTAAAAATTCATTCAAAGTGACAGTGTGTGCAATAGTTATTTGCATAAATAAATATATCCTACGTTTTGAAAAGTAACATATTGCCAAAATATTTTTCCTTATTTAATAATTACAATCCTAATACTTTTATGTGGTTAATTGATAAGTGTATAAATTCATAAACAATAAGTGCTCCATAAATAAAGAGATTAAATGTACAAAAATTATACCGATATATACAAAATTATGAAAAATATAAAAAAATAATACTAATAATTCATCTACACGTGAAGTGTCCTTGAATATAGAATGTGCTATTTAATCACATGATTATGATATAAATATGGGATAACCATACAGTAGTCCCAGAAAAAGAAAATTAAAAAATCTATAAATATGCTAGTCTTTTAAAAAAAAAAACAGCCTATATCTATTTCTAAATTTAGCCTATTGGGCTGAAGTGTTTTTAACTTGAATATCCATTTAGTCTCCCTCTTTAGGAGTTCCAATTGCGGATTTCGACCCCTCCAGTTTCTGTTATATTTTTCTATTCCCATATATGTGAAATTATCTAAATTGCCTTTATTACAACATGAAAAATGCTTGGGAATAGGTAAATCTTTATTCCGATCTAAGCTAAAATTTTCTATGGACCATATATGTTCACAAATGCGATCACAGAGGGGTCTTTCGGATTCACCTATATATTGCTTGCCACATTTGCATTGAATCAGATATATGACAAATCTATCTGAACATCTAATTGTATTATTAATATTAAATAATTTACCAGTTATAGTGGATCTGAATTTTTTTGTTTATGAGAATGTTTGCAAGATTTGCAAGTTATGCATGGGAAAAAAACATTTAATTTATTGCCATAAAGATCCTTTTGGGAATTAACTACCTTTTTCACTCTTTTATCAGTGGGGGCTAGAATAGATTTAAGGTTTCATGCTTTTCTATAGACTATTTTGGGTTTAGCAGGTAGCAAAGGGCTCAAAAGCTCATCATTTTTAATAAAACCCCAATGCTTTTTTAAAATTCTCTCCAATAGAAATTTGTTATCACAATAGTTGGTTATGAATGGGAAAAACATAGTGTATTTTTTTATCAATTATGTTACTTTCTTTTGGGACCTTTCCATTTTTATTGATCAGGTTATTTCTATTAACCTTCCTAATCTCATCCCTAACTAGATCTATTTCTAACTCTTTATAGCCCCTCTCCAGAAATTTAGATTTTAATTTATCAGATTGTAGTTCAAAGTCTTCATTACTGGTACATTGTTTCTTAATGCGGAGAAACTGTCCCTTGGGAACATTGCTAATCCATTTCTGATGGTGACAACTAGTGTGATGGAAATTACTATTAGTATCTACACTTTTAAAATGGGCCCTAGTGTTAAGTTTGTCATCTTTAATATGTATCTCTAAGTCTAGAAAGTTAATTTTGGATTTACTACTATCGTATGTGAAATTCAAGTTAACATCATTAGAGTTCATACTATTGACAAAAAGATCTAGAGACAAATTGTCTCCCTGCCATATAAAGATAATGTCATCAATATAACGCCTATAGGTTACCAGGCCTGCTCCGAGTGGGTGATTTCTTATAAACTCATGTTCCCAATAGCCCATAAAAAGATTGGCATAACTCGGAGCAAACCTGGTGCCCATAGCCGTTCCTTGTTCTTGATAATAGAATATTCCATCATTGTAGAAAAAGTTATGTGATAATATAAATTTAATAGCCTCAATAATAAAATTACCCTGTTCAACCTTTAGGGACATATCTTGCTGTAAAAAATACTGAACTGCTTTAATTCTGTCTGTATGTTTAATACAAGTATAGAGAGATGTCACATCGCAGGTGACTAATATATAGTCTTCTCGCCATGTGACATCCTCTAATAATTGAAGGACATCAGTAGAGTCCTTCAAATAAGAAAGTAAAGTTTTTTCATATTTTTGAAGGAAAATATCCAAGTATTTAGAAAGATTAACCGTCAGAGATCCCACACCTGATATGATCAGTCTACCTGGTGGATCTATGATAGACTTATGTATCTTAGGTAAACAATATAGGAGTGGGGTTTTTGGAAAATTTTGGTAGAAGAAAATTACTCTCTTTGGAATTTAATATACCCTGTTTTTTTGCCTTATTTAACAGAATGGATAATTGCCCAGAATATTTCTTAGTTGGATCACTTATTAATTTTTTTATATGTACCAACATCACCTAAAATATTCATACACATCTTTTTGTAGTCTAAGGTGTCCAAGCCCACCTTTATCTGCAGGTTTTATAATCAGATCTTCATTTTATTCCAATTCTCTAATGATATTTAATTGCTTTTTTGAGAGGTTATTATTATAGGAATTGGTTTTCTTTTCATTTAGTTTTTGATTATCCCTTAAAACAAACTTTTGAAAGGTTTCAATAACAGGACCCTTATCTTGTTTTGGGTAAAAATTGGATTTTTCCTTTAACTGGGTATGTACATAACGATTTTCGCCAATTAATGCACTATTGACTGATTTTTCAGCACCTGTTTTTAAAAACCAACGTTTAACAGTAAGCTTTCTTACAAATTTATGAGCATCTATGTATGTCTCAAATGCATTAATTTTTTTCGTTGGAGCAAAGGATAATCCCCTGCTAAGAATTTCTTCATGTTCTTTTAACATACATAGTAGATAAGGTTGAAAAAAGACTGAAGTCCATCGAGTTCAACCTATACAAATCTAAAATACTTACAAAAAGCTCCAGTTAAGCTTAAATAACCCCATTAAAATGTGACCCATTTAATACTAGCAATCATATCCATGAATTTTGTTTATATACAGAAATTTATCCAGACTATTTTTAAATGAATCTATGGTATTGGCATTCACTACCTCCTTTGGTAAGGAGTTCCACAATTTTATTGCTCTTACAGTGAAAAAACGTTTCCGTTGCAGGAGATTAAATCTCCTTTCCTCCAACCTTAAATTATGACCTCTTGTCAGAAACAATTTTCTTGGAATAAAAAGAGCTTCTGCCATCTCTGTATATGGGCCTTGAATATATTTATATAAAGTAATCATGTCACCTCTCAAGCGCCTTTTTTCTAAAGAGAACAGACCCAGTTTGGCTAGCCTCTCCTCATAGGTTAATTTCTCCAATCCCCTTATTAGCTTTGTGGCCCTTCTCTGAACTTTTTCTAGTTCTGCAATATCTTTTTTAGCAATCGGTCCCCAGAACTGCACTCCAAACTCAAGGTGAGGTCTTACCAGGGCTTTATATAATGACAGAATTATGCTTTCCTCCCTTGAATCAATGCCTCTTTTAATACATGCTAGTATCTTATTAGCCTTAGAAGCCGCTGCCCTGCATTGTGCACTCATCTTTAGCTTGTTATCTATTACTACTCCCAAAAGTATTACTACTTCCGAAAGTGATGTTTTGCTTAAATTAAAAATTCCTGTACTGGAGGTTTCCTTGACTGCTTTCTTATTTTTTGGGGTCTCCTATTCCCTCCTCTCTTTCCTCTCTTTCTGAAGCTCTTCTTTTTTTGTGTCTCTTTGAGGTAAGGGGCTTGCATATGTATTTGGGCCCTTTCCTAAAAAAGAACCCTTATTACAGTTAGTTCTCTCCTCTCTGTAGTTGTCCCTGGAGGTACTAGGTGTGCTAAAATAATTTTCAGTCAGATGTTGCAAAGGGAAATATCTATTTGATACTATCAAATTACCATTTCTATCATAATTCCCTCCTGATCTAGTGTGGTAATCAATAAAGTTGGTATTTCCTCTCGAGATTGGATGAGACTGTCTATTAAATCTCCATTGGTTATTTGATTGGTGTTTTCTAAATTGATTATCATCTTTTCGAGAATTATAATAGAAAGCTGTATTTTGTCCATTCCAGACTTTATTATTACTACCATTTGATTTATTCCACCTTATATTCCTGTTTCCTTGACCCTGATAATGTCTATCTTTAGTTTGGTCTGAAGATTGGTTCAATCTCTGAGAGTGTCTTCCGGAATTAGAATGACTATTTGCAAAAGGTCTATTATTACTTCTATTTACTGCCTGCTCACCTATTTGGGTAGTTGGTCTTTCAGTGACAAAAATGTTTTTTTCTATTTTGTTATGTCTCCATCTGTGGGAGATGTAGTTATCCCAGTCGGGTTGATTAGTGTGGGCTAAATAATCTTCTCTATCTCTCAAACTTTTTTGAGGATTTCACCCCTATAATCTTTATTTAGTCTTAAAAGACTAAAGGAGGCCTCCTCTAGAATGTTGTTCCACTTTTTTTAAAAATGAATATCATCTACTTTGAATGAACATTCTTTTTTAATCCTTAAACCCAGTGGGACTCTTTTATTTTCGAAATATTTTTCTATAGAAATGAATTCCATTCTATGTTTCATTTCTGAGATCAGTTTATTTTCTAAATCTTTCATCAATTTGCATAACCCATCGATATTATCAGGTGTAGTTATCACATCTTGTAAAAATATATTATATATACCTTTGTACATGTCATCTCTGTATTTGAATAAATTTGTCTCATTCGTCATACTTGCAGCAAGGGAAAGAAAGGCAGGGATACAAATTAGTAAGTGAGAAAATGTGTGTTTTCCCTGCGCTGGTTCAACCTGATATGCTAGTGGGATAAGGGAGAATCCCAAACCTCCAAAAGTTTGACAATGATAAATGAGAAAACTACTAACTAGTAGTAGATTACTCAACCCACAGCGCTAATAGCTTAAATCAGGACACCAAAGTGTGAAATAATATCAAATAATGACAATATGTTGCAAATCAAATACTGCTAACTCACAGATATAAAATGTATAAAAATATTAAAATTTATTAAAATACATAAAATACGCTGATTAGACGTTTGTATAAAACAAAGGACAAAAACAGAACCAAAATATATTAAAAACAATAGGGATAAATAGCGGAGGTGTAAATTATCCCAGAAGAGACGATAAGGAGCACAAAGAGTAGTATACAATATCGCTGTGAAGCTGGAATCAGAACCAGAGATCAGATGACTTTCATTACGTTATTTCACTTCAACTCAGGATCGAAGCTGGAACACAAATATATTCAGATCAAATGAAGAAAAAGAACCAAGCAAAAGGTTTTCACTTTTACTTACACTGGAGGTTCTATTTGAGAGAGATGTCTTTCCCTTAGGCGTATCCTTGTCTGTGCAGTAACCAGCTGTATCGATGTCCACAGTAATGGTAAGAAGTTTGCAGCGGCTGTTAGACAGATCCTTTCTGATACGGATGCCTACGAGGGACAAAATAATGCAACAACAAGCTCCAGATGAGATCAGATGGATGGTTTATAAACCCTAAGACAGATTTTCATTGGATATTCCGATATTCAGCCAAATCAATTACTAAATAGATCAAAATTCAGTGAAAATACAGAATATCTAAAAAATATGGTGTAACAAGAGATTTCATAAACTTAAAAATTCATTTAAAGTGACAGTGTGTGCAATAGTTATTTGCATAAATAAATATATCCTACGTTTTGAAAAGCAACATATTGCCCAAATATTTTTCCTTATTTAATAATTACAATCCTAATACTTTTATGTGGTTAATTGATAAGTGTATAAATTCATAAACAATAAGTGCTCTATAAATAAAGAGATGAAATGTACAAAAATTATACCGATATATACAAAATTATAAAAAATAATACTAATAATTCATCTACACGTGAAGTGCCCTTGAATATAGAATGTGCTACTTAATCACATGATTATGCCAAAGGTTTTTATATATTTATATATATATATATATATATATATATATATACTGTATATATATATATATATATATATATATATATATATATATATGGGATAACCATACAGTAGTCCCAGAAAAAAAATGAAAAAATCTATCAATATGCTAGTCTTTTAAAAATCAGCCTATATCTATTTCTAAATTTAGCCCATTGGATTGAAGTGTTTTTAACTCGAATATCCATTTAGTCTTGCCACATTTGCATTGAATCAGATATATGACAAATCTATCTGAACATCTAATTATATTATTAATATTAAATAATTTTACCAGTTATAGTGGATCTGAATTTTTTTTTGTTTATGAGAATGTTTACAAGATTTGCAAGTTATGCTGGGGAAAAACCATTTAATTTATTGCCATAAAGATCTTTTTGGGAATTAACTACCTTTTTCACTCTTTTCTCAGTGGGAGCTAGAATAGATTTAAGGTTTCGTGCTTTTCTATAGACTATTTGGGGTTTAGCAGGTAGCAAAGGGCCCAAAAGCTCATCATTTTTAATAAGACCCCAATGCTTTTTTAAAATTCTCTCCAATAGAAATTTGTTATCACAATAGTTGGTTATGAATGGGACAAATATATTGTCTTTATTATCAATTATTTTACTTTCTTTTAGGGCCTTTCCATTTTTATTGATCATGTCATTTCTATTAACCTTCCTAATCTCATCCCTAACTAGATCTATTTCTAACTCTTCGAGATTAGGAACGGTACCAGGCCAGGCTGTCCACTTTCCCCCTTTCTGTTTGTCTTGTCACTGGAGGCACTGACCTCCAGAATAAGACATAACGACTCTGTTAAAGGAATAAAAAAAAAATAAAGTATATAAGTTATCCATATTTGCAGATGACATCCTTATGACGTTTACATCTCTCTTGGACTCTACTTCAGCAGTACAGACTGAATTGATGGATTATGGGAGGGTATCAAACTTTCTGGTAAACATGAATAAATCCGATCTACTCCCTATTAACATTCCCCCCACTGTATTAACTAAGATCAGGAAACATTGCAATTTTACTATCCAAACCAATTCCATCAAATATTTAGGTATCATAACTACCAAGGTTGAAATTATGCGTACGATAAATAACACAAAACTCACAAAAGACATTGCAAAATTAACATCCATATGGAGTTCTAAGACACATCATGGATAGGTAGGATACACACCACTAAAATGATATTATTACTCAAGATATTATGTGTTTCAAACGCTCCCGCTCCCTTAAAATGAGATATATATACACAAATTACAAAGGGTCATAAATACATTCATATGGAAAAATAAACCTTTAAGAATAGGCGGACCGACTATGTATGCATCAAATGATTTAGGAGGTTTGGGGATTCCAAACCTCATTCTTTATAAAAAAGCAATATCCTTACAAATGATTATAGAATGGTGTAGATTTAATAAGGCTAATTTAAAACACTGGATACAAATAGAACACAACATTTCAGGAAGCCAACAATTGGGGAGTGCTTGCTGTACCCCTAATATATCACATATAACACAAAAATCAAGTCTACAAACACATACTCAGACTGGAAATCAATCAGTATAAACACCAAAGAGATATCAAGTAGGTTTTCCCTGCTGACCCCTATCTTATCAAATAAAGACCTTCAATTAAGCAAGACATATATACATGAAAAGGAATTAAATATCCATAGAGTCATACCTATATGCTCATTGTTAATCTTAAACAAAATAAAACCTAAATAAGAGATAGAAAATTTGGGACATGGACTCCTAAAGCCTTGGTTAAAATACCACCAAGTCAATCACTACATTAGCACCCACAAAGACAGATCGAACCTCATAAGACCTCTTACCAAATTTGAAAAAATGTGCAGTACAGAATTCCCACAAAGGGGAGTCATCTCACAACTATACAAAATCTTGCTTATAGCAACAGCCCTGAAACCTCACAAGTATGTCAAAGCCTGGGAAAGGGAATTGGGAGAACAGTTTAATTCCAAAGAGTGGTCAGTTATTTTTTATAACACTGCCCATTTGGCTCTTTCCACACAGGTGTTAGAAACTAATTACAACATTTTGCTAAGATGGTATCTTACCCCGCAAAGGCTTAAACACATGTTTCTGAAAGCCTCTGATAAGTGCTGGAGATGTAATATGGGAAAGGGGGACATGAGTCATGTTTGGTGGTCATGCCACAAAATACAAGATTTTTGGAAGTTAATACTAAAAGAGGTAAACAATATATTGTCCCTGTCACCAAAAACCTACTTATTTAAAGTATTTACTGATTTGAAATATGCAATAAAGAAAAGTCTGGCCTAGATTTTCCTTAATGCAGCAAAACAGTTAATAGCCTCCCACTGGAAATCCAGTGAACCCCCTTCTTTAACGGCATGGAGAGATAAAGCATAAAGCATCATAAAGCTGGAAAGATATTACTTTCTAAAACTAACCGACTACAATTATATAATGATATTATATATTTTTGGGATTCTTATAGAGGGTCGCTTATCAGCAATGGTACCATTGCATAATGTCTCAGGGAATGGTATCTCCTTCTATACATACTAATTGAGGTGATCCATGACACAAATGCATCATAAAGAGTCTTACCTTATAGGGTATAAAACATTAGATAATGTATAAAGGTCGTTAAGTGTAAGTTACTGCTTTAACTAGTTTGTTTTTTCAATGTTATTTAGTTAGTCAATTGGCTAGTTTAGGCTATATCATTTGTCAAGTATGTCTTCCAACAGCCTTGGGGAAGAGGTTTACGTGAAACCGAAACTCATATGCAGCTCCCACGTTGGTCCTGACAAGACGTCAACTCATGTTGTTGACTACTTAAAGGGACAGTCAACACCAGAATTATTGTTGTTTAAAAAGATAGATAATCCCTTTATTACCCATTCCTCAGTTTTGAAAAACCAACACTGTTATATTAATACACTTTTTTACTTCTGTGACTAACTTGTATCTAAGCATCTTCTGACCGCCCCTAATCACATGACTTTTAGGTATTATCTATTGACTTGCATTTTAGCCAATTAGTGCAGTGTCTTTGATCACAATGCTATCTATATGGCCTACATGAGCTTGCTCTCCCCTGCTGTGAAAAGTAAATAAAATAGAGGCGGCCTTCAAGGGCTTAGAAATTATCATATGTGCCTTCCTAGGTTTGCTTTCAACTAGAATACCAAGAGAACAAAGCAAAATTGTTAATAAAAGTAAATTCGAAAGTTGTTTAAAATTGCATTCCCTATTTGAAAAATGAAATTTTTTTTTGGACTTGACTGTCCCTTTAACATTCCAATCATATGGACCTCAACCTGACTTTTAAGGACTCATACAAATATATAAAGATGAATGGGTTATAAATATAGTTTTTGTGTATTTGTATAATTTATATGTCTTAGATTTGTAAACTATTGGAAGGATATTTAAAAATTCATTGAATGTTGATATTTGATTGTTTATTGGAAAATTCAATAAAAACTAATAATGAAAAAAAAAAAAAAGATTAGACCATAAATTGTAATTCACCCCTTATTTTATTATAACCATAACTAACTTGGTATTTGTTCTATAACTCTCATTGGCTGTGACTTTCTTCTTCATCATATATTGCTCATTGGCTGTGACTTTCTTCTTCATCATATATTCCTCATTGGCTGTGACTTTCTTCTTCATCATATATTCCTCATTGGCTGTGACTTTCTTCTTCATCATATATTCATCATACTTTTGATTAAACATCTATGCCTGATGATAATGTTACCAGAAAACACTCTTCCATTGCTCAACCCATCTCATTTGATTCAATGGGTAGTTTAATATGGCTTATTTTTTGCTGCACTTCCTCTACCAATTTGGAGAAAAAATACTAAAGAAAAGGCAGTGGCCAGTTTCATAATTAATCAACGATGGATTTTGTTATAACTAAATAACCTTTGCTAAAACATTTTTAATGATTAACATGTTCTATTAACCTCAATTATTTTATTACAGTGAAAACATATATTACGTATATATACTGTCCCTTAAATCAACAATATATTAATTTTAAAACCAGATTTGTCAAACTGTATTAAATGTTAGCAAAACTATTATAGCTACAGACATGTTTTTGCCCCTGTGAGAGTCTGAGTGATTTATCAGGTCCCAAGGAAAGAAACTTATATAGAAAGCGACTCAATATAAACCAGTCACTTAGGATTTTTAAAATAAAATGTAAATACAGACACACTGATTTGTTTACCTGATCCACAGTATCTATTGCATCTCTATAAAAATAGAATAAATAGTAGTCTTATCTATGTAAACACAGTTTCTTTACAAGTGCTTATTTCATGTTATTTGGATAATAAAAAAAGTAGATAAAACTTTAAAAGGGAATCAGTGTGTAGTAGTTTAGTACAGGGGGGAAATGGTCAGTCTAATTATTTATGTGAAGCGTAAGAAAATCTGAGGTAGTACTCAAACAGAGCTTTTTTACTGCAAGAATGATATATGTGTGCTTAATCACCCCTTTTTTTGCCAAATCACATTTTTACATTTCACAAAGCACACAATAATTACACTTTACATGGAGTGGAAAAAATAAATTCAAATATTTATTGAAAATACATTAAAAAATGTAAAAATGCTCTATGCAAAGGAAGGACTGACACGTTTCACGTCCCCTGAATTGCACTACTATTTTGTTCTTTTAGGTTTATGAGAGGTCTGGTCCACTACTGCAGTGCACTCCCAGCACCCGGGGGGTTGTAGTCTCCAGTTGGATAGTGCTGCAGTGCTCAGTACTTCACATTTTAGCATAGTGCAAACCACACTTTTACATTTTGTTTGACTTGAGCCTATACTATCATTGTTGGCTGAGAGGGAAATGGGAAATTACACCACAGTCTTGTGATCTACTGGGCACACCTTGTATAGTATATAGTTTCCTAATTATTTGAGATGATTGACCTCTGGAAAATTAATGATTATATTAGAAATAACCATGAAATATGTGTTTATTATCACTATTTGTTAATCTTCAAATGTTATTGTTTATCCCTAGAAACATAAAAGGTATATTTTTAATCAAATAAAACACATCCACATATTATTATGTGTCTTATCTGTTAAAAATATGCATCTTTTAGCAAGTTAAATTTATTATGTATGAGGTAAATAATAATCTGGCAGCTCTGATGAAGTGCCGTTGAGGCAGAAAACGCGTCAGCTGTTTGTAGTCCTGCTAGCTGTGTTCTTGATGATTTTACATGTCTTGAAACCAATAAAGTGGACTTTTAACTTTACTACTGCTCTCCTGTGGATGTTTTGTTATTAACCGGTGGATACCTTGTATGCTGCATTTTCTCATATTGAAGGGCGTGTTGAAGAAGCCCTATCCACCTTGGGGTTAACTAGCGTTCTGTTGCTGTTATGGCAGCACAAATGTGAAAAGGGATGCCACGGATATAGCTTTTTCCACCTACCCATTTGAATTTGGCTACAAGCTATTACACATCTGGGATTGGTGGATGCTGAAGTTACCGCTACATACGGCACAGAATCTGTGAAGCTCAGAGGAAACCGATGAGAGCCAGTGGTCTAAGTGGTAAGACCTATATACACTAACATTGTCACATAAGCATTTGGGATTTGTACAGGTATTTTCCTGGTTGTACTGTGCTTTACAGATGTGCTGTCACAATATATAGAAGATACAAATCTTTTCCATATACTGGACAACAATAGAGTCCTATTGCTCTGTTTTGTTGTTAACTAATAATATGTGCATGTGTCCACACAAAATCCTGACATACTTGGGTTCTTGTAGAGTGTGAGAATAAACAACATAATGTAACACTTTATCATTCAAAGAATTCATTAACATATGACAAATAAAAGAGGTATAAACAGTAGTGGAAGTATAATTTAACTATAGGGATATTATAAGGCATTATAGGCCAGATTTTGAGTGGAGCAGTATTTATCACTCCCGCTCGCATGCTACCTACGCTAGAAGTAAGCTTTTTGCACGCGTCTAGTAGTGCGCGTATTACAAATTGAAAATAAAAAAAAATTCACTTGCGCACTAACCTGATGTGTGCATGAAGCAGAAGTTGGAATACCGCAACGGAATCCTCCAAAGAAGTCAATGGAGCAAAAAAAACGGGAAAAAACTAACATCGTTCTCGTGCGCATATACTCAAGTGTGCTAACCTGACATAAAAATATTAATATTTCACATTCCAATGTTCTTCACATAGAATAATATGTTCTATTTATTCATAAATACATATTTCTATATATATATCTGATGGTATTTTGGGAAAAAAATAAAATATATATATATATATATATATATATACTGTATAATTATCTATCTATCTATCTATAAATATATATAGGTATAGATATATACTTTAGACATGTATATGTATGTATCTGTATGTTAAAGCCCTTTGCCTACCTTTTTTTTCTCTCGAACACCTGAGACCTCATATCTTTAAGCCCTTATAACTTTTTTGTACAATAATTTTTTTAATATTTTTTATTAGATGGTGTTATTATGAGTGTAACTGTATTTTTAAATGTATTTTTGATGTGTTTTGTTACACTTTTTTGTTTTTGTTTTTTGTTTTGCAGAGCTCTGTGGTTGTGCTATCCCAATGTGCTTTAAATTAAATTGCGTTTACTTTCAATTTGTAATTTGCACGCTACATCTGATGCGTGCAAACAGCCGTGATAAACTCAATATCACTATTGTGTAACTGTTAGTGCTTTACTCGTAATCTGGCCCCCTATAGGTTTAGGTTTTTCAACAAGCCCATTAAAATTCTGAACTAACAAAAACTACAAAATAAAGATTTTGATGGATAACTGAGCTAAATTGAGATACAAGTTACTAATATTGAGACACAAGTTACTAATATATATATTTTAAATGTAAGCCATTCCAATGCATTATAAATGAAAACAATCTGGTTATTGATAGATTTATCTAGCCTTTCATGTTGTTAGCTTCACATTGAAGCAAAACAACCAGACCCGCTCGTCTTAGTAAAAGGTTAATGTTTATTCAGTATCTTAAAATAGAAACAGCATAAAATGGCTACAGGTGCACCTAGAACAAGAATAAAAATAGAGGCTTGGTACTCCTCACATCTGACGAGGAGCCCCTGGGAGTGCGGAGTAACGGGAAGGGGCCTTGACCTTTGGAGGAATAGGCCTGTTTTTTTCTGATTGGGTATTAAGGGGTAATGGGCGGGGTTAGCACGCACCACGGCGTACTTAAGAAAAGAGCGGGAGAGTCTGTCATCAGCTTGTCAGAAAAATTGTTTTGAAAAGTGCTCCCTCCCTCCCTCCCTGAATATGTGGTGTTTCTTCCTTGTTTTGTGATTGTCGCAGCAAGGCGGGGGCGCTAGTTCCCAGACAAATATTTTAAGCAATATGGCCAAGTGATTTGGAGGATTTTAAGTTGCCTCTCCATGGGGTGAGCGGGCAACTGGTTTATTATAGGGACAAGGGGTTCCCTATTAAAGTGGAGGTGTGCTTGGTACGAACTCAAGTGATTTGGAGGATTTTAAGTTGCCTCTCCATGGGGTGAGCGGGCAAGGTGTGCTTGGTACGGACTCAACGGGGATATAGTTGAGTCCAGTTTTTTGAATGACGGCCATGTTGTTTTTTGTGGGTTTGGGAACTAGCACCGCTGTGGGGAATTGGCAATATGTTTAATGTTTAATGTTAATTAAGAACATTAGGTATGTTCTGTTTAAAATGTTTTATTATAGTATTAATATTTAATATTTAAATTATTGTTATTAATAAAATGGCTGCGGACAATTTTATACCAAAAGTTTTGAGTGTAAGTCTTATTTATATAAGTAAGTAGTTTTATAAAGGTGTTATTATGTTGGGCCGGGGATTGACGACTTTAAAGGTCATGTTTCTCTAGTACCTGTACTCATAGATGTTGATAGCGTCACATGTGAGGAAACAGTACTGGGTCAGTTAAAAAATAAAATTATTGCTCAAATAACTCTTTTTTTGTAGCCAGTGTAATGCTGCCATTAAGGTGCTGTTCATGAAGTTAATTTTTCATTTTTACAATTTAACTATCATCAAATTATTATATGACATGAAAGTGTATTAAAAAACACTAGTGTTTTAACACCCTGAATTCTTCCAAACAATTGTACTGTTATGTGATTGCCTCTGAATGATTTATTTCAGGGCTTCATTTTATATTCCTTCTTTGTTTGTCAAAGCTGCCTAATTTCCTTTTTGCTATATCAGTCTTTATACTTTTGTTAGTAACCAACTTTTCTTTTCCAATATCAATATTGCAGAACCATATTAATGGTTGGTTTCTGTAGCAGGTAGAAACCTCTCCCACAACTTTGAAGGGGCTCAGACATGTGTACTTTTGTTTCTATGTATTTATCAAGTATTCTTAATATACTGCAAAACTCCTGCTGTACACAGCATGGGGAGCATGTCTGCAGCCCTGCACATGGTTAAAAAATAGAAGCACCCCTGTACAATTTAGTTTAGAGGATATACCAGGGTCTTCTCCAGAGAATATTCATGGAAAAAGATGACTCGTCTGATTACCTTAAAGGGACAGTCTCGTAAAAATTAAACTTTCATAATTCAGACAGGGCATGCGATTTTAACCAACTTTCTAATTTACTTTTATCATCATATTTGCTTGTTCTCTTGGTATTTTTTGTTGAAAGCTAAATGTATGTAGGCTCATATACTAATTTTTAAGCCCTTGAAGGCTGCCTCTTCATACATAAACAAAAGAGGATAGGGTCCAATGGCACTACTTTCAATGTAATAAAATTATCCCCTTTATTCTTGATTAACTTATGTGCATACAGCACATTAGTATGGTAAAGGAAAACGGTGCTATGTAGTGGAGCAGAATTTAAACAAAAAACTGACAGATAGGATATATAACCCTATCTGAGATAGACTACATTTGTAGCACTCTGGGGATTGTTTAATTAAATAACTTGTGGTAACAGAGATAGTCGTGCAAGGATGTGCAGAGAACAAAGACAGAACTGTCTGAGTAAGCTAAATAACATTAAAAATTAACTTTTATTAAGGCTTAGTTAAAATTGGAAAACACACACTTAAAAACACTCTTAGGAGCCAAGATAATATTACTTGTTAATCGTATATTGGTTGGTGTGGTGGGTAAAAAATTATCTATAAATAGATAACTTATAAGGTATGGGGGCTAGTAACAATTCTATGTATTCAATATATACCGGAAGTGGCAACTCAAAATATGATTGATCAGTATGTTGCTGGTAATTTATTGAATAGTTGTATACTTAGGTTCACTACAATTAATATTGTGAATTTGCTGTGGAATTAACTCAATACGTTACAGTCCACTTGTGCATATATAATTAAGAGGCTTGAGTAATTATACACTTTTATTCATTGTGCGTAAAGTCAGGGACTTTATATAGGATCCCTTTAAGTTTCTCTTAATTTTCTATACGCATCTGTATATGAGGCTGTGTTCAAGCCTGCACTACACAAATAAAGGCTTAATGCTTTATATTTAATAATGTCTTTTATATTAGCTATACAAAGTCCGGCGGGTATACACTTTGTTATATAGAGTATCCGTGAAATTGGAGATCACCCCTTATTGTGGTGTTATCACCGTTAGTAGTAAGATATTTCGATATTATTGTATCTTATATAGGAAATTGTTCCAGATAAAGCGATATAATACATATAACCTTCTTAAGGTTCCATTATGTTTATCCCTCTAGGTGTGGAAATACCCAATATTTGGGACTAGGACCTTATTAGTTACTGTTATATTGGAGTCAAGATGAGATTCTTTTTTTAAAAAGTATCGCTGTGGGTGTTTATTACAGGGTGATAAACACTGGGTGAATAGCGTTCCTGTTCTTATATAGAGCAGACAGATCTAGTGACTCAGTTCAAAATATGCCTTTAAGTAAATGGCAAATTATCAGCTGCTCTGGGTAGTAACAAGAATGACCGCTATTTTATAAGCTGCACGGTACCTGTGTAATGTTATAACACAACAGACATACTTGGTAGAAAATATATATAAGATTTCAATTTAGCATAACAAAATGAGACATTATTAGTGCGGTATTGAGCCCTGTGTAGTCACAATTTACTAGAAGTGGTGTGAGTACTGCTAGCGGTTAAATTCTCCAGCAGCTTGTGTGAACGTCAGCGTTCTGCCCCCATTAACCACTCACAACTGTTAAGGTATATTGCGGTTCAAATTATCTTAATCTATCGAGGTTCCTAAGGCTAGCTAAAAATACATGAGCTCCAAGGGCTCATCACCAGTACCCTAGCGTCCCTAACGTCCCTAACATGTTTCGCCTCGCGGCTTTTTCAAAGGGTGAGCGCGCCGCTCACATACTGGTCTTTTAAAGCCTAGTGGTCACACCTCCTGGGTGACGATTATTTCTGACAGCCAATCCTCATCCTCTACTGTGTAGAGACCGCCTATCATTACGGTTGAAGTTTTAGAGTTGTTTAATTTGTTGCTAATAATAAAAGTAGCTTTATTGTAATGTTGAGGTTATAAAATCAATTGAGTTGTAAGATCAAATGAATTATGTTGGAGTAATCAGAACAAATGAGTTCTCGTAGCCTTATAACAGGGCTTAATGCTCAGCCATAAATTTAAAACTTCATTTTATTTTATCCTTAGGTTGAAGCACTGTATTCCCTAAACTATGTGATACTACGTAGTGAATTAACCCTGTAGGTGCCACCGTGAACTAGTGCTATATTTTGCAATGTGACTGCTTTGTTTATATTATAACTTCATTACTTATGCTGGTATATACCACAATATTGTGTAATATTAAATGAAATTGCTGAGTGTAAACGTTTAGTGAAAATTGCCATTATGCTGTGTTTTAAAATAACTACTTGTGACTTTAATTGTGAAGCAGTGCTAAAAATAAATAGATATTACTAAAATTATTTCAAAGTAATAGTGAATTGGTGTGTATTGTGTGCAGACTGTGAAGAATGTAAGAACGATGAATTTTTATTAATAATAAACACCACTAGTGATTTAAATGTTGCAATGAATTATGTGCTTAGGATTTATATAGTGTTAATAAGGACTATCATAGACTAGTACTTAAATAACTTGTTCATACTGTTGTGCACTTGATTATGATTATAGATGACTAACATAAGCTAGTCCTTAGATAACTAGTGCGTACAGTTGTACACTCGAATGTGATTCTGTATGTCCTTATTTTAATTATGAACATTTTTTAGTATATGGTGATGTTAGGATTGAATTTGAATTTAATTTATAAGGCAAGAGGTAAAGATTACTTCTACCTTCAACACACAAATGACTTGGTTAAAATTAGATCTTGAGATACTGGCGGTTGATAAAATTGTTTAGAGGGTTAGGCTGTGTTATCAAGAATTTGTGCTATTCATTGCACATTTTTACACATTTTTTACAGAAAAGGGGAGAGATTGTTACACTCATTTAACCCTGATGGGTAAACTGTGTTAAGGAGAAAAATCCATTTACTTTCAGCTTTTTGAAGGGTTTTTTCTAGATCTCCACCTCTGATCCCCAGCTTAACTCTTTGTATTCCAAAACATTTTAAATTACTTTGTTTTGAATTGTGTTTATACAAAAAGTGTCTGGCCACCGAGGTGAGTTGTTTTCCTGCTTGTAAGTCCTTTTTGGCATTTTTGATGTTCCTCAAGTGTTCTTGCAACCTTACTCTTATTTTTCTGGTTGTCATGCCAACATAGAACAGATTACAGTTGCAGCGTAATGCGTATATTACCCCTTCAGTTTGGCAGTTGATGTGTGCATTTACTTTGTGTGGTTTGTTGAACCGATCATGTATTGTGTGTAATTTCAGCATAAAGCTGCATGTGGTACAGGTTCCACATTTAAAGGAACCGTTAGAAAAAGCACTTTTAGTTTTTTCACTAGCAAGGTGACTAGGACTGATAATGTCCTTAAGATTACGGGTTCTTCTATATCCTGTCTGTATTTTCTCACCCAAAATTGTTTTCAATTTGGGGTCAGACATTAGTATGTGCCAGTTGGATTGAAACAGGGATTTTATGTAGTTACTTTTTGGATTATAGGTTGATATGAACCTTATCTGATCATCCTTTGGTTTTACTCTTTTTTTGAGTAGTTCTTTTCGATCTGTTGTTCTCGCTCTAAATTCTGCCCTTTTAATTGCCCTTTTGCTGTAACCTCTTGATAGTAAAGTTCAGTGAGTTCTTTTGCTCTTTTGTTATAGTTAGATTCAGAAGAGCAGTTTCTCCTCATTCTTAAGAATTCACCTATAGGAAGTGCCTGTATGGTATTTGGGGCATGGGCACTAGAGCTGTGTAGAACACTGTTTGTGGCTGTTATTTTCCTGTGTACATTCATGGATAATGTTCCATCCTCTGATTTTGAAATTTCTAAATCCAAAAAGTTTACTTTCACTTGACTGGCTTCATAGGTCAATTTAACATTAAATTGGTTTGTATTTAGGTCAAGAAGGAAAGAATCTAGTTCTTCTTTTGAACCCTCCCATAGGAACAGCACGTCGTCTATATATCTTACCCAAAAGGGGATTTTCTCCAGGTACTGTGAATTAGTGTCTGAGAAGACGTGTTTTTGCTCCCACCACCCTAAAAAAAGGTTGGCATAGGTGGGAGCACATGCTGTACCCATCGCGGTACCTCTTGTTTGTAGATAGAATCCGTTATTGAAAGTGAAATAATTATGTTTTAATACAAATTGTAATAGTGCAAGTGTGAATTCATCATGAATCGGTTCTTCTTCTGAGCCCATTTCCAGGAACCAACGTACTGCCTCGATGCCAAGCTCATGTTTAATACAAGTGTACAAAGATTCGACATCTGCTGTCACAAGCCATGTTTGTTCAGAAATGTGAATATTATCCAGTTGATTTAGGACATCAGTGGTATCTTGAACATAAGAAGTAATTTGAGTGAGATAATTCCTAAGTCTGTAGTCTACATATTTACTCGCCTTTTCAGTAAGGCTATTTATTCCGGATACTATAGGGCGCCCTGGAGGATGGGTTTGGTTTTTGTGTATCTTTGGAATTAGGTAAAAAGTAGCAACAGTTGGATTGGATACTTTTAGAAATTGATATTCTTTGTTGTTAATAATATTGTCATTTTTGGCTCCTTCTATTAGGTTTGAATATATTTGAAGGTATTCATTTGTAGGGTTATAATTCAGTTTGGTATAACAGGAATTATCCCTTAGTTGTTTGTCTGTTTCTAGACGATACATTTTAAGTGGCCATAAAACAATATTGCCTCCTTTATCAGAATTTCTAATGATCGTGTCTTTCCACATTTGCATCTCTTTTAGTGCTTTGCGTTCCTTAGTTGTTAAATTCCCATTGGTTTTTGTCTCTGGGATTTGTAGGATTTTCTCACATATGATATCACTGAAAACTTGCAGTTGAGAACATTGGTTGATGTTAGGCATGAATTTAGATTTATTTTTAATTTTATCACGCCATTTTGTCTCATTTGTATAGTCAGGAGCTGTATTGTTTATAGTCTCATTTTCTGCAAGTAAGTCCTCTAGGTTGGTCAGAGTAATTCTCTCTTCTGCTGAGAGTGAATTATTTTCTGAATGAGTTATTGCTTGTGATTTGTTCAGAAAGAGTCTTTTTAAGGCAATTTTGCGGATGTACAATTGTACATCTTTGACTAATTCAAATTTATCTATTTCAGGAGTCGGGCAGAAGGTCATGCCTTTAGAGAGTACTTTTTTGTGATCATCAGTCAGTAGTTTTTGGGAAAGGTTGATTATCCTCAATGAGTCATTCTCATCTGTGAGAACGGACTTGGGGGTCTCTGATATGGTTTCCAGCCCTTTTTGTTGATTTTGTTTGGTGGCTGACTTTTGTTGTTCCTTTTTGGTCTTCCCCCTGCCTCTTCTGGTGTGTCTAAATCGGAAGAGGCACTTTGTCCTAAAAAATCTTTCCTTTTGCCCCTTGTGATTCTTATATTAGTCCCCCTTGTCGAGGTTTGTGGTTCGGTATCAGATTCAGGGGTTTCTGAGTCTTCCCCTTCTGTATCCGAGACATCACTTTGTATGATAGTAACTTTCGATGGTTTAGGATTGTTCGCATTGAATCTCTTTTTCCATTTGTAGACTCTGTTATTGGCATAATCAGATTTATCTCTGCCTAGTTTGCCTTGTTTCGTAAGTTTAATTTCTGCCTCATATTTGTCTAACTCTTTCTGGTACTGTTTATATGATGATTCGAATTCTTTAAGTGTTTCATATTCTTGTAATTTTGTGTTTAGTTCTTGTACTTTAGTTTCTAATAGCTCATATTCTTCTTTGTCATGTTTAATTAAGATTCGCATTAATTTTACCGAACATTCTGAAAGTGCTGTTTCCCATTCTTGATTATGTTCTGGATTGCGAAACTCAAAAGCAGGAAAGAGCTGAATTCTCAGACCTCTAGGTATGAGTTTGAGTTCTATATATTTTTCGAAAAAGTGATGGTTCCACCACAGTTTGTCCTGCTTAAACATAAGCTTGTGAATATCTTTTAGTGCTTGGTTCATGGAGTCTGGGCTAATTGTAGTATTTTCTGATTGATTCTCAAACACAGAATTTAGATCTATTTCTCTCTTTTCTTGTCTAGATTTTCTATCTGTTTCCCACTTTGAAGTCATGTTTATTGATTTGGTATAATACTACCTGTTGCGTGCTCTATTGGGTTAGAAACCTGTTGCCAGGCTAAACTATACTTAAACAAAAGAGGATAGGGTCCAATGGCACTACTTTCAATGTAATAAAATTATCCCCTTTATTCTTGATTAACTTATGTGCATACAGCACATTAGTATGGTAAAGGAAAACGGTGCTATGTAGTGGAGCAGAATTTAAACAAAAAACTGACAGATAGGATATATTACCCTATCTGAGATAGACTACATTTGTAGCACTCTGGGGATTGTTTAATTAAATAACTTGTGGTAACAGAGATAGTCGTGCAAGGATGTGCAGAGAACAAAGACAGAACTGTCTGAGTAAGCTAAATAACATTAAAAATTAACTTTTATTAAGGCTTAGTTAAAATTGGAAAACACACACTTAAAAACACTCTTAGGAGCCAAGATAATATTACTTGTTAATCGTATATTGGTTGGTGTGGTGGGTAAAAAAATATCTATAAATAGATAACTTATAAGGTATGGGGGCTAGTTACAATTCTATGTATTCAATATATACCGGAAGTGGCAACTCAAAATATGATTGATCAGTATGTTGTTGCTGGTAATTTATTGAATAGTTGTATACTTAGGTTCACTACAATTAATATTGTGAATTTGCTGTGGAATTAACTCAATACGTTACAGTCCACTTGTGCATATATAATTAAGAGGCTTGAGTAATTATACACTTTTATTCATTGTGCGTAAAGTCAGGGACTTTATATAGGATCCCTTTAAGTTTCTCTTAATTTTCTATACGCATCTGTATATGAGGCTGTGTTCAAGCCTGCACTACACAAATAAAGGCTTAATGCTTTATATTTAATAATGTCTTTTATATTAGCTATACAAAGTCCGGCGGGTATACACTTTGTTATATAGAGTATCCGTGAAATTGGAGATCACCCCTTATTGTGGTGTTATCACCGTTAGTAGTAAGATATTTCGATATTATTGTATCTTATATAGGAAATTGTTCCAGATAAAGCGATATAATACATATAACCTTCTTAAGGTTCCATTATGTTTATCCCTCTAGGTGTGGAAATACCCAATATTTGGGACTAGGACCTTATTAGTTACTGTTATATTGGAGTCAAGATGAGATTCTTTTTTTAAAAAGTATCGCTGTGGGTGTTTATTACAGGGTGATAAACACTGGGTGAATAGCGTTCCTGTTCTTATATAGAGCAGACAGATCTAGTGACTCAGTTCAAAATATGCCTTTAAGTAAATGGCAAATTATCAGCTGCTCTGGGTAGTAACAAGAATGACCGCTATTTTATAATCTGCACGGTACCTGTGTAATGTTATAACACAACAGACATACTTGGTAGAAAATATATATAAGATTTCAATTTAGCATAACAAAATGAGACATTATTAGTGCGGTATTGAGCCCTGTGTAGTCACAATTTACTAGAAGTGGTGTGAGTACTGCTAGCGGTTAAATTCTCCAGCAGCTTGTGTGAACGTCAGCGTTCTGCCCCCATTAACCACTCACAACTGTTAAGGTATATTGCGGTTCAAATTATCTTAATCTATCGAGGTTCCTAAGGCTAGCTAAAAATACATGAGCTCCAAGGGCTCATCACCAGTACCCTAGCGTCCCTAACGTCCCTAACATGTTTCGCCTCGCGGCTTTTTCAAAGGGTGAGCGCGCCGCTCACATACTGGTCTTTTAAAGCCTAGTGGTCACACCTCCTGGGTGACGATTATTTCTGACAGCCAATCCTCATCCTCTACTGTGTAGAGACCGCCTATCATTACGGTTGAAGTTTTAGAGTTGTTTAATTTGTTGCTAATAATAAAAGTAGCTTTATTGTAATGTTGAGGTTATAAAATCAATTGAGTTGTAAGATCAAATGAATTATGTTGGAGTAATCAGAACAAATGAGTTCTCGTAGCCTTATAACAGGGCTTAATGCTCAGCCATAAATTTAAAACTTCATTTTATTTTATCCTTAGGTTGAAGCACTGTATTCCCTAAACTATGTGATACTACGTAGTGAATTAACCCTGTAGGTGCCACCGTGAACTAGTGCTATATTTTGCAATGTGACTGCTTTGTTTATATTATAACTTCATTACTTATGCTGGTATATACCACAATATTGTGTAATATTAAATGAAATTGCTGAGTGTAAACGTTTAGTGAAAATTGCCATTATGCTGTGTTTTAAAATAACTACTTGTGACTTTAATTGTGAAGCAGTGCTAAAAATAAATAGATATTACTAAAATTATTTCAAAGTAATAGTGAATTGGTGTGTATTGTGTGCAGACTGTGAAGAATGTAAGAACGATGAATTTTTATTAATAATAAACACCACTAGTGATTTAAATGTTGCAATGAATTATGTGCTTAGGATTTATATAGTGTTAATAAGGACTATCATAGACTAGTACTTAAATAACTTGTTCATACTGTTGTGCACTTGATTATGATTATAGATGACTAACATAAGCTAGTCCTTAGATAACTAGTGCGTACAGTTGTACACTCGAATGTGATTCTGTATGTCCTTATTTTAATTATGAACATTTTTTAGTATATGGTGATGTTAGGATTGAATTTGAATTTAATTTATAAGGCAAGAGGTAAAGATTACTTCTACCTTCAACACACAAATGACTTGGTTAAAATTAGATCTTGAGATACTGGCGGTTGATAAAATTGTTTAGAGGGTTAGGCTGTGTTATCAAGAATTTGTGCTATTCATTGCACATTTTTACACATTTTTTACAGAAAAGGGGAGAGATTGTTACACTCATTTAACCCTGATGGGTAAACTGTGTTAAGGAGAAAAATCCATTTACTTTCAGCTTTTTGAAGGGTTTTTTCTAGATCTCCACCTCTGATCCCCAGCTTAACTCTTTGTATTCCAAAACATTTTAAATTACTTTGTTTTGAATTGTGTTTATACAAAAAGTGTCTGGCCACCGAGGTGAGTTGTTTTCCTGCTTGTAAGTCCTTTTTGGCATTTTTGATGTTCCTCAAGTGTTCTTGCAACCTTACTCTTATTTTTCTGGTTGTCATGCCAACATAGAACAGATTACAGTTGCAGCGTAATGCGTATATTACCCCTTCAGTTTGGCAGTTGATGTGTGCATTTACTTTGTGTGGTTTGTTGAACCGATCATGTATTGTGTGTAATTTCAGCATAAAGCTGCATGTGGTACAGGTTCCACATTTAAAGGAACCGTTAGAAAAAGCACTTTTAGTTTTTTCACTAGCAAGGTGACTAGGACTGATAATGTCCTTAAGATTACGGGTTCTTCTATATCCTGTCTGTATTTTCTCACCCAAAATTGTTTTCAATTTGGGGTCAGACATTAGTATGTGCCAGTTGGATTGAAACAGGGATTTTATGTAGTTACTTTTTGGATTATAGGTTGATATGAACCTTATCTGATCATCCTTTGGTTTTACTCTTTTTTTGAGTAGTTCTTTTCGATCTGTTGTTCTCGCTCTAAATTCTGCCCTTTTAATTGCCCTTTTGCTGTAACCTCTTGATAGTAAAGTTCAGTGAGTTCTTTTGCTCTTTTGTTATAGTTAGATTCAGAAGAGCAGTTTCTCCTCATTCTTAAGAATTCACCTATAGGAAGTGCCTGTATGGTATTTGGGGCATGGGCACTAGAGCTGTGTAGAACACTGTTTGTGGCTGTTATTTTCCTGTGTACATTCATGGATAATGTTCCATCCTCTGATTTTGAAATTTCTAAATCCAAAAAGTTTACTTTCACTTGACTGGCTTCATAGGTCAATTTAACATTAAATTGGTTTGTATTTAGGTCAAGAAGGAAAGAATCTAGTTCTTCTTTTGAACCCTCCCATAGGAACAGCACGTCGTCTATATATCTTACCCAAAAGGGGATTTTCTCCAGGTACTACCAGTCTATAAGTTATCTATTTATAGATAATTTTTTACCCACCACACCAACCAATATACGATTAACAAGTAATATTATCTTGGCTCCTAAGAGTGTTTTTAAGTGTGTGTTTTCCAATTTTAACTAAGCCTTAATAAAAGTTAATTTTTAATGTTATTTAGCTTACTCAGACAGTTCTGTCTTTGTTCTCTGCACATCCTTGCACGACTATCTCTGTTACCACAAGTTATTTAATTAAACAATCCCCAGAGTGCTACAAATGTAGTCTATCTCAGATAGGGTAATATATCCTATCTGTCAGTTTTTTGTTTAAATGCCTCTTCATACATGTTGACAGTTTTGTTTTTTTACAGCTAGAAAGTGCTACTTCATGTATGCATTATAGATAACATTGTGCTCACTCCCGAGGAGTTACCTAGGAGTCAACACCGATGGGTTAAAATGCATGTTTTTCAAAAGAACTGAGATAAGGAGGCAGACCAGTTCTATACCTACTGTGCTTATCAAATGTAAAGTTGCTGTTAGGTAGGGCAATTGTGAATAGAAATACAGAAAGGACCTACGGCTGCAAACTACGGTACTGTCCTA
Organism: Bombina bombina; assembly: GCF_027579735.1. NCBI lineage: Eukaryota > Metazoa > Chordata > Amphibia > Anura > Bombinatoridae > Bombina > Bombina bombina. The sequence goes on along the minus strand of NC_069503.1, from coordinate 560,002,173 downwards.
TCACAGACCAAGAGATGGACTTCAATGTTAAAATAACCCTTTAAAGTAGAAACAATGTATATCAAACTAAAGTGAATTTAATAATGCTATGTACAAATCTAGTTCCAGTATGTTGTGCCTTTATGCAAGATTAATAATATCTGAAAATAATAATATTTTTTTACTGTAAAAATAAATAAATGAAAACCGTATACCTATATACCTGTATTCATACACTGTATTATTTATAGGAGCTTGTCCCAAGCAGACTGAATTCATCATTACATTAATGTATTTGAAAAGTAAAAAATACAGAGGGCGACTCCTAGTGCAGGTGAGTAAGTTAAATTAAACCCACTTTCTGTTCCCAACAGATGGATACTCACGAAGTATAAAGCACACTATAGTGCAATTGTAGCATGCTGGGCATATTGTAGTGGCCCAGAGCACATTAAAACCAGGGTTGTTTTCTGCTCCAAATTCTTTTGGCAATCAATGAAGGAACGGAGACTCCAGTATATCAAAAACAGTTTTATAATAAAAGTATAAAAACAATTTTACAGATAAAAATTAATAAATTTTATCAGTATAACACGCTACGCGTTTCTCAGCGCTAACCACACTGTTTCCTCAGGCAGTTAATACTGATATGTGACTGAAGTCTCCTATTTATGTAGCCATTAGCCAATGTTGTTACAGGCTACACCCTGGTCACACCCTCTTCAACAGCTTTATACCCAGAGGGCCTGAACGAAGTAATAGACACAGCAGCTTTTTAATTGTATATACATTTATAAAAAAAATTTATTCCACATTTTGATATATGATTGACATGATGAAAATATATATATATACTTACACTCTATTAGGAATATTTACTATAGTTTGCATTACAACCACATAGTATATCAGTTTATGTACATGTGATTTAAAAATATACATATACACTAGCACTTCATTATAAATATCCACTTTAGTATTCTCTATGATCATACACTATATGAGTCTGTGTACATTTGTAGTATTTACCAGGATCACACATTATATTAGTTTATACATATTTAACAAATATTGCATCTAAACAGATTTACATATTATTTTAGTGTTCAAATATAGTCATACACTATTTATATTCTATTGTAGGAATTCATATATTTTTTTTCTCAATATATTTTACATCAAGATCTTATAACTGTTAGAAAACATTTATTTCCACAAAGAACCTCATATTGTCATTGTTGCAATTAATATCACTCTAGTTTCATCTTATATATTTGTGATATATAAGTAATTGTGACCATATGGCTTTCACAAATATATTAATTATTTTTTAGTATAAACACACATTTTGTATATATATATATATATTTATTTATATTTATATATGGAGTTATACATAGTTGTTCACATTTACCTGTACATTCTTTATGTGTCACTATTTAGTTATTAGTCACATGGATTTCCATTCATCTTTATGTACAATGGAAGATAAACACGTATTCACGTGTTTACCAGTCATTAGGTACACATCATAAATTCTTTATGTGTCACTATTTAGATATTAGTCACATGGATTTCCGATCATCTCTATGTACAATGGAAGATTGACACTTATTCACTTGTATACCAGTCATTAGGTATATATTAGGACATCATTAATTGCACAGTGGAGTTTCAGTATAGATATTAGCGATATATAGTTCACTTATTATATTAGGGATTGGTTATCATCTTGTCACTTTAGGGTTTATTTTAGTTTAGGGAGGATAACATTTTAGGATATCTTCATCATACGCTATCATTTTTTATATTTTCCTAGCACTCATATACTAACACATATTTAGTTGTTCCCCATCTTCAGAGGATTAGGCATTATTACAGGCCGTTTATTTTATATTCACTGTTATAGATAGCACTTTATTAATCCAAGCGGAAATATAGCCGTTATAAAAATAAGGGCTAAAAGAAGCACACGTATCTTACTGGGCTTATTAGAACAGGTAGAATAACTCACAGCCATTGGCTCAAATCTACACACCCCCTCTTAGGCACAATTTTGATTGGTGGTTCATCTGCACAACGTCACTATAACATAACGATTTAACATTCACAATTCGTAGCATTTGCACACCACTATACATTTGTTCTTTCTTATTTAGTGTTAGGACAAATGCGTTTGGTATTCTGCTTACATACTCTCGCAGATTATCAATATGTGGGAGCTAAAAAGTAAACACATTCGCTATATTGCTGGTACCGGAACAAGTTTCAAATAACACATAGCTATTAGTAGAGATTCACACACCCCACATAATACTAATCTGATTGGTTGGTACAAACAAACGTCGAAATAGAAACATAGTGTTTGATCACTGAACATTGCATCCGTGTCTGGAAAAATGAACAGTAGTTATCAAATACAAATAGGAGGCTCGGTTTAATATATACATAACGATAGGAGCCCTGGTTTCTAAAAGAAACATTTTTATAAGGTACATTTTTTCGAGTGTGTTATTGATATATAAATTAGAGTATAAGCTTATAACCTTTTTAGGTTTAAGTTAGAGTTCACTATGTACTTTTTAGGTCTAAGTGAGAATTTATCATGTATCCTATGTTGCAACTTTATATGCAAACAATGTCATTAATCAATGTTATTGTGTGTTGAACTAGTTAAAACACATTGTATTCATTTACTTTCATGGATGTATGATATAATTAACTGCTGCAACACCTGTTGAAGAGGGTGTGACCAGGGTGTAGCCTGTAATAACATTGGCTAATGGCTACATAAATAGGAGACTTCAGTCACATATCAGTATTACCTGCTTGAGGAAACAGCGTGGTTAGCGCCTAGAAACGCGTAGCGTGTTATACTGATAAGATTTATTCATTTTTATCTGTAAAATTGTTTTTATACTTTTATTATAAAACTGTTTTTGATATACTGGAGTCTCCGTTCCTTCATTGATTGCCAAAAGAATTTGGAGCAGAAAACCACCCTGGTTTTAATGTGCGCTGGGCCTCTACAATATACCCAGCATGCTACAATTGCACTATAGTGTGCTTTATACTTCGTGAGTATCCATCTGTTGGGAACAGAAAGTGGGTTTAATTTAACTTACTCACCTGCACTAGGAGTCGCCCTCTGTATTTTTTACTTTTCAGACTGCAGAAAATAATATTCTCCAGGAGGAGCTGCCCTTGCACTGGTGCACAGTTTACTGGGACACTGCAGAGTTCCCAGACCGTTTACCTAGGCATTATCTTTGCCTTTAAAAATTGTGAGTATAATTATTTTTGATGAGAATTGCCCTATTACATATTGGCTACACTAGGAGGCGCCCTTTCTTTTCTTTACATTTATGTATTTGTACTTTTTGTTTTTTTTTCTCTCTGTGTTTCATGCCTTTATTACACCACCTATGCATTTTTGCAGTATTAAAGGGATATGATACCCAAATTTATTCTTTCATGATTCAGATAGAGCATGCAAATGTAAGCAACTTTCTAATTCACTTCTATTATTCTTCATTCTCTTGGTACCTTTATTTGAAAAAGCAGGAATGTAAGCTTAGGAGCTGGCCCATTTTTGGTTCAGCACCCTGGGTAGCACTTGCTGATTGGTCACTTTCGCATTGCATGGAAGCTTTGCTCTCATGAGAAGCAGTTTCTTATACATATTATACTCTGAAGCAGGTGTAACAAGTTATTTGAAACACATTTAAAGGAAAAACAATTGTATAGTGCACTGTCCCTTTAATCATGTATTAAACACTCTGGTATATACCATCCATTATTTATCACTCATTTGTGTAAACTGGAAATAGTTCTGTGAAACCTATGGTACTGTGCTTGTCAATCATTATTTCCAATAAACTGCAAGGTTGCTGTAAAGAAATACAGGGAGTGCAGAATTATTAGGCAAGTTGTATTTTTGAGGATTAATTTTATTATTGAACAACAACCATGTTCTCAATGAACCCAAAAAACTCATTAATATCAAAGCTGAATAGTTTTGGAAGTAGTTTTTAGTTTGTTTTTAGTTATAGCTATTTTAGGGGGATATCTGTGTGTGCAGGTGACTATTACTGTGCATAATTATTAGGCAACTTAACAAAAAACAAATATATACCCATTTCAATTATTTATTTTTACCAGTGAAACCAATATAACATCTCAACATTCACAAATATACATTTCTGACATTCAAAAACAAAACAAAAACAAATCAATGACCAATATAGCCACCTTTCTTTGCAAGGACACTCAAAAGCCTGCCATCCATGGATTCTGTCAGTGTTTTGATCCCAGACACTGTTCAGAGAGGTGTACTGTTTTCCCTCCTTGTAAATCTCACATTTGATGATGGACCACAGGTTCTCAATGGGGTTCAGATCAGGTGAACAAGGAGGCCATGTCATTAGATTTTCTTCTTTTATACCCTTTCTTGCCAGCCATGCTGTGGAGTACTTGGGCGCGTGTGATGGAGCATTGTCCTGCATGAAAATCATGTTTTTCTTGAAGGATGCAGACTTCTTCCTGTACCACTGCTTGAAGAAGGTGTCTTCCAGAAACTGGCAGTAGGACTGGGAGTTGAGCTTGACTCCATCCTCAACCCGAAAAGGCCCCACAAGCTCATCTTTGATGATACCAGCCCAAACCAGTACTCCACCTCCACCTTGCTGGCGTCTGAGTCGGACTGGAGCTCTCTGCCCTTTACCAATCCAGCCACGGGCCCATCCATCTGGCCCATCAAGACTCACTCTCATTTCATCAGTCCATAAAACCTTAGAAAAATCAGTCTTGAGATATTTCTTGGCCCAGTCTTGACGTTTCAGCTTGTGTGTCTTGTTCAGTGGTGGTCGTCTTTCAGCCTTTCTTACCTTGGCCATGTCTCTGAGTATTGCACACCTTGTGCTTTTGGGCACTCCAGTGATGTTGCAGCTCTGAAATATGGCCAAACTGGTGGCAAGTGGCATCTTGGCAGCTGCACGCTTGACTTTTCTCAGTTCATGGGCAGTTATTTTGCGCCTTGGTTTTTCCACACGCTTCTTGCGACCCTGTTGACTATTTTGAATGAAACGCTTGATTGTTCGATGATCACGCTTCAGAAGCTTTGCAATTTTAAGAGTGCTGCATCCCTCTGCAAGATATCTCACTATTTTTGACTTTTCTGAGCCTGTCAAGTCCTTCTTTTGACCCATTTTGCCAAAGGAAAGGAAGTTGCCTAATAATTATGCACACCTGATATAGGGTGTTGATGTCATTAGACCACACCCCTTCTCATTACAGAGATGCACATCACCTAATATGCTTAATTGGTAGTAGGCTTTCGAGCCTATACAGCTTGGAGTAAGACAACATGCATAAAGAGGATAATGTGGTCAAAATACTCATTTGCCTAATAATTCTGCACTCCCTGTATAGTCGAAAGGAAAAAGTTCAATTTGTTGAAACTGTACTTGCTACATGTAACTTTAAAGAATAATAGGGACATATTTTTCCCTACCCTTTTTATACAGTTGGCAAGTTGGTAATGAGTTTCAGTGTATTGACTGACACTGGTCGTTTGAGCACTCATTATGAAGTTTTTAGAGTCCTATAGAGTAAACTTTCAACTTACTGGGGACTGTGGAGAGTCATTACTGAGCTCAGCTCTAGTTGAGACAACTGACAGGCTAACATTATACTTCACAGCAGATAAACAATATACTCTATTCATCTAAACAGTAAGTCTTCCAAAGTGTCTTAACTCATATTTCACTTATTAGTTTTATTTTTGTCAGATAACAAATTTTACAAAATAACCTAAAGCAAGATAAACGGATAACATATGTGCCATCTGGTGTAAATACAAGAGATTAGTAATATATTATTTGTGTTACATTGTACTTAATAACACACTGCTTTTAATCAACATCATTTCCATTAGTTAAAAAACGATATTAACTAAATTCAAATGAGAAATATTATCAGTAAAAAACAGCACTAGAAGAAAAACTGTCCTCATAGCATAACTCTTTCTTATCATTTTTTTTGTACAAATTCACAAGAATTTTTGCAATATGACACAATCAGTACTATTTAAAATCAAACATTTCCAAATCCGCTTGAAATAAATTCGCCTCCAATTCATAATAAGTGATGCGTAATAAACAACAGACAAGTGTTGTCACACAGCCCACCCTTTGCGTATATTGCTGAAGGAAACATTGTGTTTTGCATGTTTTCTTAAAGGGACAGTGTACTGTAAAATTATCTCCTCTTTATTGTGTACCTATTAATCTATTTTACCTGCTGGACATGTTAAATTGATTACAAATATATTCTTTAACTTTTTTTTGTCATTTTAAATAGCTACTTTTGCCTGAAATTTCATTACTTAAATTGATAGGAAAGTGAAAATGAAACTTGCATGATTCAGATAGAACAACAAAGCTTCTGGATCCTGGCCAGGACCATCACAGATTGCTGCCTCCATTTTTAATCCTCAAGATTTACCTACAAAAGGACTGTTTATAAAAAAAAAATGTATCTTTATTAATATCTATCATTATTGGGTTATATCAAAATATCTAGTTACATTCAATTATCAGACAATTTGGTTAACATCTGTTCTAGGAATTCTTATAAGTGAATTAATATATAGAAACTCCTACTAGCATTATAAGGAAATTCCTTCTGTCATTGTGTGCTGACATATATTTATATAATTAGTCTATTTCAGATTCAATATAGTATAATTTTACTTATTTTACAACATTGTGTGATCTCAAGGGCGCCCCCTATTCTATTTTTGTTTTTGATGATTCAGATAGAGCATGTTATTTTAAGACAATTTTAAATTTACTTCTATTTTAAAATGTGCTTTGTTCTCTTAGTATATACCTTGTTGAAAAAGAATATGCACATATCCTACACTAGTGGGATCTAGCTGGTGATTGGTGCCTGCACACATTTGTCTCATCATTGGCTAACTAGATGTTTTCAGCTAGCTGCCAGTGTTCCTTCAGCAAAGGATAACAAGAGAATGAAGCAAATTTGATAATAGAAGTAAATTGGAAAGTTGCTTAAAATTGTATGCTCTATCATAAAAAAAGAAAATATTTGGGTTACCTGTCCCTTTAAGTATGCATAACATTGTACCTTCATATCTGAGAAGAATTTTGCATTGAATAATGTAGCTTTATTTTGTCAAATGAGTATATTATTTTATGCGTTATTTTTTTTTTGTTTCACTGATTTCCCTGTTCTCCAGAACAAAAGAACCTCTTGTAACCAATCACAAACTAATGCACATTGCCTCCCTGGGAGAAATTGAGGAACAAGTACAATTTTAAGATATATTTTACAGCAAACGGAAGCAAAATAAATTATGAATCTATATTGCAATAATGTTTAATGTTTCATTTTTAATAACAAAAATGTTTATGCATTGTTGAAATGTCGGGTTTAGTGAGAATTAATTACACTCTGTGTGGTGCGGTTGTAGAGATGGGTGCTGAAATGTTAATTTTCAATTGTTCTGCCTAAGTATACATACAGAGATAACATAAGGAGTCTTTGTGTGTGTATAAAGAGTGACAATGTAAGGAGAATTGATATCCCTGCAAGCTCAACCCCTTTTTATAGGTAGTGGTTTCAAAGAGCAAATCTGGCTAGTAGATAGGTTTAAATATCCGCTCTTCCTGCTGTTGGTGTTTTAAATACTTTTGTCTACTCTTGACAAAGATTTTATTTAGTTAATTTTATTTATCTTTTAACTGTTTGCACCTTGACCTAATGCAGAGGAGACCTGTTATAGCCCAAGAACGAAAAGGGTGCTACGTTTTGAGCTTAATCACTTTGCTGCGCATTGCGAGCTATGCTCATCATGAACATCGCGGCCTGTGGGCGCATGACAAGCCCTTTTTCGTCATGCAAGGGTATCGGTAATCCCCCGCACTACAGGCATGGGGATTGTTGTTAACCTAGTGGGCGACACTACCAGACTTCTTGGGAGTGCTGGTGACATCACCACATATGCGCATGGTGACATCACAAAGGGGCAGAACCAGGAAGCTTAGTGTAACTGCAAGGATGCTGTAGAGGGGAGGTTCCTCAAACCCCTCAATTTTAGCTCCCTTAGCAGCTACAAACCTCCTGGACCCCTCATTTGAAAGAGAATCGCCTGCTCATTGGAGCAGTAATACAAAGAAATTGTTTACAAAACAAACAAACAAAAAAATAAACACATGGGGATTTGCTTGTGAATGGGATATTATATGATCAATAAAATCTGGTATATTTAGAGACCCCTAATTAAGTTTATTTTCTAGTAGACAATTCCCTCCCTTAAATATATATATATATATTAATTTTGTTTTTATAGTTAGGTGATCACTGTGGTAACATCTTGCAAGAAAAAAAGTGCTTTTATTTCTGTACTGCACAATGGGGCCTTTCTAATCTATTTTATAACCCCCAAAAGCCTGTATTGGCCCCTATTTTATATGTGGCTACTCTTGATGACAATTTAGTAAGGTGATGACAGAAACAGCAGTGGTCACTGGGTTATTTTCAATATTATTTACTAAAATCTAGACAAAAAATTATACTTTTTTCCAGTTTTTACCTCAGCAATCTAACATGCCATGAATTATAAATATAATAATTGTATATTGCAAATCTGCGGGGTCTGCTGCAAAAAACCTATATGTATTTTGTGTGGGTCGCGTACTGAAATTTGACTACAATAGTGTTTAAATGTAGGTAGCAAAAAAAAAAAACTAGTCGTTTAATAATCTGCTAATTATAGGTAATGTTATTATGTAGTTTGTTTAGCTAAATGTTTCTTTTCTATTGTACACTGTTGTATTGAATAGCTGCATTTCTATTTTGTCCTAGTGTCACAGCATAATTGGGTTATATTTATAACTCAATGCTAAGCAATGGATCAAAAACAGAGAAAAAGGGCTTCATTTCTCAAGCTGCAGGAGCGATAAGAGATCGGGACAGTTGACAGCCCCCACTTGCTCGCGATTGACTGTGTACGAGCAGGGGCAGCATTGCTCGCTCGCCGCAAGAACAGGCAAACAAGGTTCACAATAGCAAACCTTGTCCTTTCGCCACTTAATCAATGGAGCCCAAAGAATCTACATAGAAACATAGAATTTGATGGTAGATAAGAACCAAAATGTACTTATTTCTTAAGGTATCCTTATGCGTATCCCAGGTATTTTTTATTTATTTTACAGTTCTTGCATTTACCACATCTATATGAAATTTGCTCCATGGGGTAGATTTATTATCAGTCGAGTGGACATGATTCGCTATAGCGAATCATGTCCGCTCTACATTGCTAAATGCAGACAGCATACGCTGTCTGCATTTAACATTGCACAAGCATTTCTAGTGAAATGCTTGTGCAATGCCGCCCCTTGCTCACTGCCGGCCAATCGGCCACTAGCAGGGGCTGTCAATCATCCTGATCATATCGGATCGGGATTATTTCAATCCGCACCCTTAAAGGTGGTGGACAGGTTAAGAAGCAGCAGTCTTATGACCGCTGCTTCTTAACTTACATTTCAAGCGATCCTTTAACGATGGGACTCAGAAGCAGCGGCTTCATAAATGGAGCCCCATGAATCAGCCCCCATTTCTGTACATGTCTGTACACTATTACATTTAACTTTAATTTTGCATATTTTTTTAACATATGTTTGTAATGAATCTTATTATATAACACAATATATGGTTATGTGGTTTTACAAGCAGCACTAAGCAAATATGCTTGAAAAAATATGGCAAATCTATTTTTAATTCTAGCTGTGTAACCGCACATTAAAATATACTGTATGTCACCTGTAATTTATCCTATACCATACAATGTTTTTCACATTCAAAAAACTAGACAGATGTAAAACAAATGTTGCTGATGTCTCATTGAGCAATAAATGTAAAAATAGTGCTGTCATAAAAATGAAGTGCTGAGCTCTGCAAATCTTTTAGAATAAGACTTGTGTTAGGTTCAATAAAGCAATTAGCAGCTATATTTACATTATAATTAGATTTACAGCACTGGCAATTTTAGATGTTTGTTGAAGTTGTATTATTGGTCATATTAATTAATCGAATCATTGACTGTATGCAATTTCCATCTGAGCTGTTGGCTCTTCTGCACAAATGGTCTAAGCATAGCTTTATTATGAACAAAGTGGAAACAGACATCAAGGATGCTTATAAGAACAAAATGGGTATTACAAAGTTTAGGAGTCTATGCTTGTACAGACACAAATAACGAAAGACAGAATCCATTTGTATATATTAAATTATTTATTTTTTTGTATTAATTGTATGGTGAGGTAATTAAATGTCGATAAAATAAACAATCATGGTAAACGTTTGGAAATTATTGCTAAGAATAATTTTGTAGTTTGGCTAGTTTCAAAAGTCACATAATACCTGTTCCTTTTCAACTGTCTTCACTGTGGACTCTAAAGCTATAGCTCAATCGCTATTAAGTTCAGGAGGTGGTTAGCATAGTTGTAATGTATTACTAATTGTACACTTTGCATAATCGTAACGCATTACCAATTATACACTTTTTAATGGAAAATTCTGATCACACAATTGTAATGTTCAATAATACACTGCTTAGTTATGTGCTTTAATGTTTACAAATGTTTATTTATATGTATTATATGTACATTATAGAGTCTATAACCATATTATGGGAGCACCAGATCACATTATAATAATAGCAGTACCATTATTTTCACGACATATTTCCCTGCTCCAATAGTCTTAACTACCGTTTAATGCCCAATGTTAAAGGGAGAGTTTGCTTGTATACATCCAAAAGATTACTCTCAGAGCACTGCCTGTTCACATTATTCATGCACCCTTCCCTCTTCGTGGCTTGCGGCCGAAGCGGCATGGAGGAGGAGAAACACATATGGTGCATGAACTTACACCATATACCTGACAATAAGAAACAACCTGCAGGTAAAAAGAATAGTTGGAGAATAGAAAAAGGAATAAACTTTAATTTAAAAATATGCCTGAATCAAGCGGTGCTCAAATGTTTAGAGCAATATAGGATATTGCTTATCTGCCTAGTAGACACAGAGAGATACTACCATTGAGCAGTAATGTTTCTTATTTGTATACCCCTTTATAGATATCTATATGTGACAAACAATCTTTGCCTACAAAGTCATCTGAATAGAGCCACAGCAAGACCTAGTCACATATAATCTAAGTTTTAAATAGATGTTCACAGGATTTTCCTATGTTATGTATCTGTTTACAACTAAAATATGATTTCCTGTGTATGTGCATGTAGTCTGGACTCAAAGTGAATGTAAATTTTGATGAATCAGTGCCCATTTTTTAATAATCCTATTCAAAACATGGGCACTCTGCTCTTATTTTGACTCTCCTACATGCTTTGTAAATGCGTGCCCCCTCATGAAAAAAAATGCCCCCCCATTTAATTTGTTCTGGAGCCAACCCTGCCCACCACACAATTGTCACTGCCATCTTAAGTCTTTTTTTTTTTAAGCATTTTTTTAAATATATATTTATAGTTTCTGCAGTGTAGGTTTCCCCCTAACCCCCCAACCTCCACGATCCCCCCCAAACAGCTCTCTTAACCTCCCACCTCTTCCTATTTGTGGACATCTTGGGTACTGGCACCTGTCTGCCAGTACCCAGTTTGCTAAAAAAAAAGTGTTTTTTATTTTTTTTTGCATAAAAGCCAATTTTCTGTAATGTATCTGCCCCCCCTCAATAGTCTACCCCCTTCCAGATCCCTTTCTTTATTTCAAATTACCCCCCCCCTTTCCCTCCATCCCAGGACTGGCATTATTTAAGTACTAGCATGCGTGCTCCAGCCCACCCCCCGCATGCTTCCAACTACTTGTGCGCACCGGATCAGGAAGTGATCCAGCGATGGTCCACCCAACCGCCTCCCTGCAGCTGCTCCCACCCACCAACGATCGGCACCATCGCTGGCCGATGCAGAGAGGGCCACAGAGTGGCTCTCTGCATCGGTGTGCCAAAAAAGGTATTGCAGTGATGCCTCAATATCGAGGCATCACGGCAATACCTTGAAAGCATCTGGAAGCAATCAAGATTGCTTCCACCGCTTCAAACCCCTAAGTACGTACAGGGTACGTCCTTGGTCGTTAACTGACCTCTTTCGTAGGGCGTACCCTGTATGCCCTTGGTAGTTAAGGGGTTAATATACTTTTTACCTCTGTAATTACCTTGTATCTAAGCATCCTCTGACAGCCCCCTATTCACATGACTATTTATTATAATTTTTTTTGGCCTAAAAGCCTGTACTGTAGCTGCCCCCTCAATAGTCTACTCCCTCCCCCTCCCAGATCCCTTTCTTTATTTTTTATTACCCCCCTTTCTTTCTCCCTCCATCCCAGGACCAGCATTATTTAAGTACTAGTGCGCACGCGCACACGCACACATCCCCGCGCACTCCCACCTGCCCCCCTGCAGCTTCCAACTACTTGCGTGCACCGGATCAGGAAGTGATCCAGCGATGGGCCGCCCACCCACCAATGATTGGCACCATTGCTGGCCAATGCAGAGAGGGCCACAGAGTGGCTCTCTCTGCATCGGTGTGCCAAAAAAGGTATTGCAGTGATGCCTCAATATCGAGGCATCACGGCAATACCTTGAAAGCGGCTGGAAGGGATCAGGATCGCTGCTACCACTTCAAACCTCTAAGGATGTACATAGTATGTCCTTGGTCGTTTACTGACCTCTTTTGTAGGGCGTACCCTGTACGTCCTTGGTCGTTAAGGGGTTAATTTACTTTTTACCTCGTGTCAGCCAAAACTTCATGGGTCTGGGCACAATGTTATTTAAATGGCTCACATGAACTAGCAGTTTCCTGTTGTGAAAAGCTAATAAAAAAGCATGGCTGTCTGTAGTGGCTTAGTAACAGGCAGAAATTTAGAGGTTTAAATGTAATAAAATATATTAATATAACAATGTTGGTTGTGCAAAGCTGGAGAATGGGTAGTAAAGGCGTTATCTATCTTTTTAAGCAATTACAATTTTGGTGTCGACTGTACCCTTAAACAATAATAAATCACCCAGTCCTGATAGCTTATCTGCAGTCCAGTTCCCACTAGAGTTTATAATGAAGTCCTTGAGGGCAGAGGCCTATGTTTATATGTCTTTCTGTCCTTACTTTACTTGAAAGAAGATTGTACTAATGTTAAGAACTGGTGTCCCAAAGCCCTTATTAATGTTGATTATTAAACTTTGTCAACCATGTGAAAAACTGGATGGCAGTAGAAAAGGTAATTATTGTCTATCAATACTGTGGTATCTCTGGTAGGAACATTATTAATACTCTGGCTGGAGTCAGGGTGCTTTCCAAAGTGGAGAAAATTGGGTTTTATAGATTGTTTTAAGTCTTGAGGGAGAGAAAGTATTTGATAAAGTTCATTACAATTATCTTTTCTCTGTTTAAAGAAAATATGGTATCCCTTTGAAATCTATTTCTTAGGAGTTTCTGAGGGATAAGCACCACACTACAGAAAGCAGGAATTACCTGAAACATGGAGTCTATTGAATACTGTGCTTATGGAACCGCATGGTAGAGATACGCTATAGCGGTTAGTAGGGCAGTGGGACATTTCCAATTCAGGTACTCCTTAGCATATAAGCGTTTGTGCACATGTCCCCGTTTTATACTTATTTGTTTTTATAAGTACAGTATTGTTGAATGATTTAAACAGTCTAAAATACACTTTTAATTTGCATAGCCTTTACTGGCTGTGATTTGGAAAATATCCGGGAATAGCAGTGTAATACGTTACACTTATTATACAGAGCAGGTTTTACTCTAACACATGTGAGTACACTTCTATTGTGTTCTCATACAGTGTGTGACATACTTACACTATTGTGTGCTTCTTTCTCTCTTTTGGGACTTTATTTCATATGTCCTTTATTATCACATTTTTGTACATTTCTTGGGGTGTACAATTGGTAAATAATTGTTGTATATATTTTTTGTTAACTCAGTAGGGTCAAGACATAGTGCATGTAGAGGCAATGGGATGAGCTGCTTGTGTAAAGTACATTGCTTATGCTGATGGTGTTACTGTATTTTTGTCATCTGAATATTAATGTAAATGTGTATTTTAACTCTTTGGGTCAATTTACTAAGTGCCGGGCAAACATGATTCGCTGTAGCATCACTAAATGCCGACAGCATATGCTGTCACCGCGGGGGGGGGGGGTGTCAATCATCCCGATCGGATCAAGATGATTGCAGTCCTCCACTTAAAAGGCGACGGACAAGTTAGGGAGCAGAGGTTTTACGACCACTACTTCTTAACTTACGTTTCTGGCGAGCCAGAAACGATGGGCGTAGAAAGCAGCCTCCGCTGCTTATTAAATCTACCCCATGCATACTTTGCAGGAGTTTAAAATTATTTACATTTACTGGAACGTAAATAAATGTAAAATACTGTTGGTTGTCCCCTTAGATTCTAGGATTTGTTTTTTCTCATGTACCTGACCTTGAGGGGTGTACGTCCAAACAAATTCCATTGGCTTTATACCACTTCCCAGAACACCTATAAAAGATCTAAAGTAGTTAGCATTTTATGTCAATCTTCACATATGTACGAGTGTGTATCATAGGGATTAAATTGAAAATAAAATCAATCCTGTGCTGGCATTTTGGAATAAATGAACATATTTTTGGTAGATTGTGTTTTTGCTAAGAGAGTTTGGAGCAAGTTTTATCGGACACACAAGCATATCATGAGATCATATATGGCCTATTTGTACAATCTTAGGCTTCCTGTAACTCGGACACTCTTAAATGAAATGAAGTCTGTTAGTATATGCTCTCTTTGCATCACATGACTAAGGGGACCGCCCCGACATGTTGAGTTCTGTACTGATCCCCATGTTTGGATAATAAAGGAATTTTTATGCTGACACTTCCTTGCTGTTTTTGTCTATTTGGATGGTGGGCTTGACAGTGGCTCACAGACGTGTCAGTACACCTGGTTGTAGTGCTGGTCTTTCTTGGACTTTGTTATATGCTCTCTTTGGACAGCTTGTTCTTTGTTATCTATTAGACACATTGAAATTGAAAGTGATATGGTGGCATTTCAGCATTATGAAGATTTGCAAGATGTGTATAGGAGAGAGATAAAGTGTCAGAGTTTTGCTGCTCTGTGGAAAGGCCTACTTGTTTAAACCAATGTGTTTTGTATTATTTTCTTTGTAAATATGTAACTATATGTATTTTTGTGTTTTAATTTTTGTGATTATTTTTAATCAATAAGCAAAAGAGAGTTTGCTGCATTTAAACTTTGTGCTCCCTTTAAGAAGCTGCAATAACAGCTTCAGCTTTAGGCTCTTCATTATTTATTTTAATTACTATTTCGCCAAAATACTATTTTTTTGTTGTAGATTGTGCTTGCCGAACAATGCTGCAAATTTTCCAAACTAGCTACATATTTTACAACTGGGGTCCATGTGAGATGGACAATCTTTACAGCCAAACATTGCATTATACAGCAAAAGTAATCAAAATAATTAACATATGTTGTTTCAATGCAATCAATGAACTGAATGTATGGGGAATTTATTTTTCAGTTTAAAGGGCCAGAAAACCTAACAAATAATGTTATATAAGAATTATATAACATTAGCTTAGCTCCAGATTTCTAAAGTGAAGGGTTAAATAGATATCACGCAAAGAAAACAGTCTGTTTTCTTCTCCTAAGCGCATTTGGGCACGCTGTCTAATCACAGCCGGCCCGAGTGTGCTATTAAAATCAATGTAGCTCGCTCCCGCTACCAAAACAGAGCGGAAGCGAGCTACATTGATTTTAATAGCGTGATCGGGCGCACTGTGACTAGACAGCGTGCCGGCGATGAGCTTAGCAGAAGAAAAAAGACCCGCTCAGTAGAGCCAGGAGTGGCGTTCTGTTTTCTTTGCTACATATCTATCTAACAATTTGCTTTAGAAACCTGGCACTAAGCTAATGTTATATAATTCTGCACTATGTGCAGAATTATATAACATTGTTTGCTAGGTTTACTGGCCCTTTAATATTTTTTGCAAAATGGGGTATTTAACCTTTTAACGCCGTTATGCCGTTCTATTCCGTCATATTTACACTGGGCTTTAAAGCCGTTATGACGGAATAGAACGTCATATCAAACGGCTGTCCTGAAGCCTTCTGCGCTTCAAGGACTTGATCGCGGTCTGGAGGGCGTTCCTAGGGTTGTAGGGACGCCCCCCAGATGCGATCCAATAATTGAAATCTCGCGATCGTATGCACGATCGCGTAGTTTCAATTTGTCTACATCGGAACAGGTGTTCCGATGTAGACACTTTAACCCTGTCACGAAAGGGTTAACAAGTTAAAATGTTGCTCACAAAATAAAGACAAAAATAATAAACAAATACACTTTTCTCAATTGGTTTATTTTTATTCTATATGCATAAAAAATAAGATATGACTTCAGACATTATTTAATAGATTAAACTGCTTTCATTGTGTGAGAAATATCTTGCTTCAGTAGCATATTGCAGTTCTAAACATATCAGAGAACAGATTGCTTTCATAAAGTTCTTTTGAATATTCCAGAGCTACAAAATCCTCTTTATCACTAAGATGTTGTTTTCAAAACTAAAGCACATTTTTAGTATATTCTTGTGTTTTTATTGTGTATAAGAAGTATAATCATCATTAATCAGCATTTTGTTTATGTGTCTCTATTTTAGGAGCTATGCCTGTACCAGACCAACCATCATGTTCGGAGAAAACAAGTTCTCTCAGTCCAATCTTAAATACATCTAATGGAGATGGTTCCGAAACAGAAACAACGTCAGCTATTCTTGCTTCTGTCAAGGAGCAGGTAGGCAAATTGGTGGCTTTCCTGTGGGGAAAAAAGTATATTGCAATTTCTATAAATTAAATAGCAAATATAACGTTATCAATTGTTAAATAAATATTTAATTAGAGGGACATAAACCCACATTTTTTCTTTTTATGGTTTAGATAGCAAATACAATGTTAAACAACATTCAAATTTACTTCTAATATATAATTTGCTTCATTATTTAAACATCCTTTGTTGAAGAAATAGCAATGCACACGGGTGAGCCAATTACATGAGGCATCTATGTTCAGCCAGCAATTAGCAGCTATTGAGCCTGTTTAGATATGCTTTTCAACAAAGGATATTAACACAATTAAGCAAATTAGATAATAGAAGTAAATTGGAAAGTTTTTGAAAATTGTATTCTCTATCTTAATCAAGAAAGACAAAAAATTGGTTTCATGCCCCTTTATACTTTAAAATATACAAGTAGTGCTGGAGTGGATTTTATGTAAAGAGAATTGTCATGTCCATATGAACTATTGACTAGAGAGTTTGTTGCTTTAACATGTGTCTTGCCTAAAGTTTGTTTGGTTGTTGTTTTCATGGCTTATTAAATAGACAGTAAATGCCTTGAGATTTGTGTATAAAATGTCTAGTTATGCGTAATGAAACTACTTTACAATTTACTTACATTATTTATTTAGGCCATTTTACGTGTGATTTAGCTGTGGAAATTGAGAAATTCAAATTCTCAGGACCGTAAATGCACCCTGCTGACTTCTAAATGTTACATATCTTTCCCTAATTGTCTGTAGCTGATATAACAACTGCAAAACAATGTACCTTATACTAACATTATGACCATGGCTAGCCTTGTAGTCTGCAGACTAAATCCCTGATTGGCTCCTCCAAAAAAGCAAATAATGGGTGGAGTTTTGATGTTGATAAACAATTGCAGTAAAAATTATGTTAATTTGTTTCAAAGATATTTAGACTTGGCTGGTATGATATTCTACAACAAGACAACAGAAATGTTTTGTAATTAAAAGGTGTTTACTGGCCCTTTAAAATTGCTTTTAAGTTCTCATCTCATCCATTTTGAGAACTTGTCTGATACCACATAGTAATGATAAAATGTCAGAAGTTTAATATTTGTCTTTGATATGACAATTCCAGTCTATCTGAAAATAATTAAGAGTATATTGAGGGCTTGTATAAAATATTATTTTTTGTCAATAAATCTAGCCTCTTGAAGACACATTTTTCAGTTACTGCACAACTCCAAAACGCTTATACATAATAATCCATTTTAGAAATATTGTCACTTTGCCTCAGTTCACAGTTGAATAAACAAATTCACTTGACAGTTTTCTTCAACACATTAAACATTGACCAAAGAAACATATTTAAACTATAATTCTTGTTTAATATTAGCTTTCAAAACTATTACACTTCATCTTTATTTTTGGAAAGCTGATGTATCATAAAAGTGACTTAAATATATTCAGTGACAATTTGGTAATTACACATTACATTAAACATTACAACTTGGTATTCACATACACTGTGCATAAATATTTAAATATATAGGTCCACCAACACAGCTGAAAATAATGATTTTATATAAGCATTAATTTGTGTTGTTTTGTCAATTGTAAATCAAAATGTGTTGCAGCTTACAGGTCTTAAAGCAGTTTACATAAATATTTCACCCCACTTAGAACTTAACAGCCACAAAGAAAATAATAAATCTTTACTGTGCCACTACTTAAAGTGTCCTAAGGACCAAATAATTATAAAAATCTAAAATCTTTTGTGAAAGTAAACAATCGATTAATTTATTAAAAAAATAAACCAATAAAACCTATTAATTCAAACTTCCCCGGGCAGTAGGCATACAGTATATAAAAAAAAAGTGTAATCCAAAAAACCCCCAAAGTAACATAAAATATAAAGTGCTTCTTGTCCTTTATACAGTCTATATTTTTTCAAGGTTTTTAAAACTAATGTCTTCCAGCTGTTAAAAGACTTTTTATGTTCCGCAACAAAAGTTTTATGGGCACGATCTGATTTCACGGTTTCTCTGTGTCTCTCCTTCTTTGGAGTATTCCACATTACTTTTTACATGCGCAGTGATATTTATCATGGTCCAGCTGAAAGGATCTATGGAGCTATCCTTCACGCAAGCTGCACATTTGTCCGATGGACTTTGCAATCTGTACGTGTACCCAGCTTTTTCCATGGCTCAGTATAGTTTCCTGTATAGTCTTATACAGGAAACTATACTGAGCCGTGGAAAAAGCAGGGTCCACGTAAGGATCACAAAGTCCATGTGTCAGCATCAATTATGGCAACGCATTTCAACACGTTCCTGGGTCTTTCTCAAGCCTGCTGTTGCTGTATCAGAATATCTCCTTTTATAGTGCTTTTTAAAAGTTTTATTCCCCTAAAAATGAGACACTTGTTCTTGACTTCTCAGTCCATATTCTTCACAATATACGTATTGGGTCAGATTACAAGTGTCACACTATTTAGTGATTTGGCTCGCAAACAATGCCAGAATTAAACATTTAAAATGCAAGGGTATAGCGCACGTATTTCAAGTTGAAAGTAAATTGTTTGTGTGCCACCAAAAGCCGATGCCTGCTAACAAGTGACATAATACTCATATGCTAAATCACTTGAAAGTGATGCAGCATAACTGCAAAAAGCTGACAAGAAAATATCACCTTAGCATCTCTATCTAAAAAGGGAAGATATTATGCCTCAGAAGTGCTGTGTAAACGGTTATACTTCAGCTGCTGTAAAGCTGCAAGTTTTGAAAAAAACAAAAAACAATAGCCAATCAGCATCAGCAGAGATGAGATAATGCTTTGCCTTTGCTGTGATCTCATGAGATTACACTGAAATCTCATGAGATTTCATAAAACTTACTTAAGCTGAAGGGGAAAATAACATGACTGTGCCTGCACATACCAGATGCACACTCCCTAGCTTGTAAAGAGACAAGCATCCTGACTGTCTGCTTAAAGTCTCTTTACAGTGGGGTGTGAATAATTAGGAAATTTGAGGTAAAATATTTTCCTTTTCCATCTAAAGGGGAGGAGAGTCCACGGCTTCATTCATTACTGTTGGGAATTAAGAACCTGGTCACCAGGAAGAGGCAAAGACACCCAGTCTTTGCCTTTCGTCACAGGAGGATGGCAGAGAAGTGCCGAGGATTCGGAGTAGTCTCTTATGGAGGGTAGTACTCTTCGCATTGGGACTGGAGTTTTAAGTAGTGCTGTCAGCCTCTCAGTGAGAGCCTGGGTGAAATTTAGAGACCGGAGATGCAGGGAGAGTCTTTCTGCGAAACCATCCCGACTCATATTAACAGCTCCTCAAGCAATCAGCGTTGACGAGTTTCGCTGCCTGCTTTCTGCACTCAAGTCCATGTCAGGAGCAAGGCTACTAACCTGTCACACTTGAAGGACTGTGTTCCTGTTCCATGGCATAGATTCTGGTAAGATTGTTTAATTTTTTATTCATAATGATAACACGGAAGACAGGGTCACAGTGTGACGCCTTTAATCTTTAAAGAATCAAGGGTTAATATTCATGTAAAGGGGAATATTGAACAAGGGGGTTTATACATGATATTGTTTATTGTGTCATTGCTGCGTTATGTGCGAGATAAGGCTCTGGCAAAGTGTGGAACTTTCAGGTTACTGGCGGGAGTATTGCGCATACCTTTTTGGCGCATTTTCTCCTTAGTGCAGGGGCATTCCTGCCAGGCATTCCATGTGACCGGGTGTGCCTATCTCTATTCCTTTGTTGATCAGCGGCGCAGAAGACAAAACAGTTTCTGTAGTCAGAGTCCTAGGAGGTGGTGAATGCCCCGGCCATTGGAGGTATAAAGGTGCCTATTTATAAGTTAAGCTAGTCCGTAATAAAAGCGCAAGCTATGGAGGACTCTGACGCCTTAGAGGGTTCTCCTTCTTTAACAAAGTCTCATTCCTGTGTTTATTGTGAGGAGGTTCTGGTAGATCAGCCTGCTCAACTATGTTCCACATGCCTTGATAAAGTTACGACATTTAAATGTAAACGGATGTCTAGTACTACTGAGCCGTCCACCTCTGAGGGTTCCTCGTCCCGTGAGGTGCGTTTCCTGCATTCATCTCCAATTGCACATGCAGCGCCCCCCTGGGGTCCAACCGTTACTCCTTTGGGAGAGATACGTTGGCCGTCAGACTTTGCGGACCAACTGGAATCAGCGGTTTTGAAAGTGATCCATGCCTTACCACATTCTGCTAAGCGCAAGCGTAGGGTGTATCATGGTGGCCCAGCCCAGGGGTTGTCTACGCCGATGGAAATCCCAGAGGCCTTATACAATGATGAGGCCCACTCCGACTCTTCGGAGGAGGCCTCTTCTGGGTCGGAGCCCATGCAATCTAAACCTCCGGCTGTGGAGGAGCCTGATTTTAGGTTTAGGATGGAGAATTTGCTCTTTTTGCTGAGGTAGGTGCTTGCTACTCTGGAGGTTTCGGAGCCTAAGATTCCAGAGGAACCTTCAATTCCTAAGCTAGATAAGGTATACGAGGACAGGGTAGTACCTCAGACTTTCCTGGTTTCCATTAAGATGGCTAATATTATTAAGAATGAATGGGAGCAATTAGGTTCTTCCTTTTCCCCTTCTTCCTTTAAGAAACTGTTTCCCATTCCGGACTCTCAGCTTGAGCTGTGGGGTACCGTCCCTAAGGTGGATGGTGTTATCTCTACGCTCGCTAAGTGGAC
Organism: Bombina bombina; assembly: GCF_027579735.1. Classification (NCBI taxonomy): domain Eukaryota; kingdom Metazoa; phylum Chordata; class Amphibia; order Anura; family Bombinatoridae; genus Bombina; species Bombina bombina. Next base: position 559,980,546 of record NC_069503.1, on the reverse strand, counting down.
AACTATTCCCCTCAAAGATAGTTTGTCGTTTAAAGTGCCCATGGATAAAAAGCTGGAAAACATGTTAAGAAAGATGTTTCAGCACACGGGTTTGTTTTTCAGCCAGCAGCGGCCGTTGCTGCGGTTGCTGGAGCTGCGACATATTGGTGTGAATCCCTGTGTGAAATGGTTGAGGGGGATACTTCCATCGACGAGATACAGGATAAGATTAAGGCACTGAAGGTCACCAATTCTTTCATCTGTGATGCCAATATGCAAATTATTCGCCTGAACGCTAAGGTGTTTTTCAGTTTTAGCTCGCAGGGCTCTGTGGCTAAAGTCATGGTCTGTGGACATGACCTCTAAGTCGACGCTGTTGTCCCTGCCTTTTCAAGGAAAGATTCTGTTCGGTCCAGGATTGGATCCGATCATATCCACGGTTATGGGAGGCAAAGGAGCTTTCCTACCGCTGGATAAGAAGGCTAAGCCTAAGGGACTTTTCGTCCCTTTCATGCGGACAAGGCCCAGCACCAGCAGCCGCTGCTAAAGCAGACCAGTCCAAGGGAACTTGGAAGCCGGGTCAATCTTTGAACTGACATCCTGGCCTACTTACAGTGGCCAGATCCAGAGGGATTGCTGTGGAGCCTTATCTGGACGACATCCTAGTCTAGGTGTCGTCGCTCAGTCTCACAGAGGATCATTCGAGGGCTCTTCTTCTTTTACACCAATCTCACAGTTGGAAGATAAAATCAGGAAAGAGTTCCCTGGGTTGCAGCAATACGGTGGAGTTCCTTGGCACGATAATTGACTCTATGTCTATTAAATTATTTCTCACAGACCATCGACACAGGAAGATTTCGTCCACCTGTCTTGCCCTTCAGTCCTTCTCAAGTCCCTTGGTGGCTCAGTCTATGGAGGTGATTGGACTCATGGTTTCAAGCATAGACGTCATCCCATTCGCCAGGTTCCATCTCAGACCTCTTCAATTATGCATGTTGAGACAGTGGAACGACGATCATTCAGATCTATCACAGCAGATATTCATGAATGCTCGGACTCGGAACTCCCTCTCTTGGTGGATCCATCCGGAGCAACTGTCCATGGGGACATCCTTCTTGAGACCATCCTGGGAGATTGTGACCACGGATGCCAGTCGGGCAGGATGGGGAGCTGTTTGGGGTGCCAGGATGGCACAAGGAAAATGGTCCCGGGAGAAGTCTCTCCTTCTGATAAATATTCTGGAACTCCAAGCAATTTACAATGCTCTGAAGGCATGGCCTCCTCTGGGGTCATTCAGCTTCATCAGATTCCAGACCGACAACATTACCTTGGTGGCTTACATCAACCATCAGGGGGTACGAGGAGCTCCATAGCAATGAGGGAGGTGTCTCGGATCTTGGAGTGGGCAGAGTCCCACAGCTGTTCGCTCTCAGTGATTTACATTCCAGGTGTGGACAACAGGGAAGCGGACTTTCTCAGCAGGCAATCCTTCCATCCGGGGGAAAGGTCTCTTCACCCCGAGGTGTTTGCGGAGATTTGTCTCAGATGGGGAACACCGGAGACTCAATTGCAAGCTACCCTGATACAGGTCGAGGTCCAGGGATCCCCAGGCAGAGCTGATAGATGCCTTAGTGGTACCTTGGGGGTTCAGCCTAGCTTACATTTTTCCACCGTTATCACTTCTACCTTGTGTAGTGGCATGCATCAAACAGGAGCGAGCTTCGGCCATTCTGATTGCTCCATCGTAGTTGTGGAGGACATGGTTTGCGGATCTGGTGATATCATGCTATCTGACGTGGAGTTTACCCTGTCGCAGGGATCTGCTGAAACAGGGCCCTTTTCAACATTGGAATCTATATTCTCTGAGGCTAACTGCATGGAGATTGAACGCCTAGTCTTGGCCAAGAGAGGCTTTTCTGAAAGTGTGATTGGTACTCTAGTTCAGGGAAGGAAGCCAGTCATTCGTTGCATCTACCATAAGGTGTAAAGGACTTACTTGTCCTGGTGTGAGAAGCATGGATATCCTTGGCACAAGGTGAAGGTATCCAGGATTCTGTCCTTTCTCCAAGATGGTTTGGAGCAGGGTCTTGCTGCCAGTTCCTTAAAGGGACAGATTTCGGCATTATCCATCTTGTTACATAGGAGGCTCGCTGAGCTCCCTGACATTCAATCTTTTGTTCAGGCTCTGTCTAGAATCAGGCCTGTCTTTAGACAGTCTGCTCCTCTATGGAGCTTAAACTTGGTCCTTAGGGTATTGCAGAAGGTTTCGTTTGAGCCTATGCATTCCGTTGACATTAAGATTCTGTCTTGGAAGGTTGTCTTCCTGTTGGCTATTGCATTGGCACGCAGACTATCTGAACTGGCTACCTTGCAATGTGAGCCTCCTTATCTGGTTTTTCATGCAGATAAGGCTGTACTTCGCACTGGTTTGGGGTTTCTTCCCAAGGTGGTGTCTAACCGTAACATCAATCAGGAAATAGTGGTTCCTTCTTTGTGTCCTAACCCTTCTTCATCTAAGGATAGGTTACTTCATAACCTGGATGTGGTTTGTGCCTTAAAGTTCTATCTTCAGGCTACGAAGGATTTCAGACAGTCTACATCTCTTTTTGTGGTGCAAGGAAGCGCAAGGGGAAGCGCAAGGGGCAGAGGGCCTCTTCTACTTCTTTGTCCTTTTGGTTGAGCAGCTTGATTCGCTTGGCCTATGAAACAGTGGAACATAAGCCTCCTCAGAGGATCATGGCTCATTAAACTAGAGCTGTGGCTTCGTCTTGGGCCAAGAATGAGGCCTCTATGGATCAAATTTGTAAGGTAGCTTTCTGGTCCTATTTGCACACTTTTACAAAGTTTTACAAATTTGATGAGTTGCTTCTGCGGAAGATGTTTTTGGGAGAAAGTTTTTGCAGGCTGTGGTGCCCTCAGATTAGGGTCTGCCTTTTACCCTCCCGGTTTCATTCAGTGTCCCCAACAGTAATGAATGAAGCAGTGGACTCTCCTCCCCTTTAGATGGAAAACATAAATTATGCTTACCTGATAATTTCATTTCCATGGAGGGGATGAGAGGAGAGTCCACAGCTCCCACCCATATCTCCGATGAGCGGATCTAAATTTAATTCCTCTTCTGGCATCATTTATACCCTGATATTTTTCCTATTGTTCCTTGTTCCCTCGGCAGAGGGGGATGAGGGAAGTGGGGGAGGTATTTAAGCCTTTGGCTGGGGTGTCTTTGCCTCCTCCTGGTGGCCAGGTTCTTAATTCCCAACAGTAATGAATGAAGCCGTGGACTCTCCTCCCCTCGATGAAAATTAAATTATTAGGTAAGCATAATTTATGTTTTTTTTACATAGAGATGTTCAGGTGATATTTTCTTCTCAGCTTTTTACAGATATGCTGCATCACTTTCATGTGCTTCAACATTTGGGTATCATGTCCCTTTAAGCAGTTCAGATATCATGACCACCCTAACTTCTTCTCCCCATAGACTTCAATAATGAGCACAAACTGAAAAAAAACTTGTTGCTTGCACGCTAACCCCACACGATAACCCGACACCCTAACCCGACCAACTGCGCCAACCCGAAGATAGTTATGAATATTTTACATTCCAATGTTCTTCACATAGGAGAAAATTTTCTATTTATTTTTGATTATTGATATTTATATATATATATATATATATGATCTAGCTATACCTATCTATTATATATATATATATATATATATATATAAAAAAATACATAAAACATTTTCCCCTATGTGAAGAACATTAGAATTAGAAATATTTACAGAACATACACAGTTAAATACATTATTAAATATTAAAATTAATATTATTGTTTTCATGTATTTGAGTGGATAAGGCTCCAAAGTGTGTGTATATAAATTAAACCCACACAACGCAATAATCCTAATAAATCTATTAACCCCTAATCCGCCAAACCCGAACAACACAAATAACTAATTAAATTACTAAACCTTCTAACCTAACACCCCCTAAATTAACCCCACTTACCTAAATTAAGAAATACTAAATTACAATTAAAATAAAAAAGCTAACATTACTTAAAAATAAAAAAACTAAGATTAAATAATCTAAGATTACAAAAATAAAAAAGTCTAAGATTACATAAAATTATAAACCAAATTATCAAAAATAAAAAAAAATAAACCTAATCCCTTTGAAAATAAAAAAGCCCCCCAAAATAAAAACACCCCCTAATCTAATACTAAACTAGCAATAGCCCTTAAAAGGGCCTTTTGTAGGGCATTGCCCTAATTAAACAGCTCTTTTACGTTAAAAATATTAAGTTCCCCCTCTAAACACTAAAAAAATCCTAAACTACCCATTGCCCCTAAAGAGGCATTTGTATGGGCATTGTCCTTAAAAGGGCATTCAGCTCTTTAACTGCCCTTAAAAGGGCATTCAGTTCTTTTAAGAGTGCCCAATAAATCCCTAATCTAAAAAAAACAAAGCCCCCCCCCCCAAAAAAAAAAGACTTAGTCTAACCCCCAAACCGGCGTGGAGCAGAGATGAGCCCGGAGCAGGACCAGTGACCGTAGAGCCATGGAGCATGGAGGATTCTCTTTGTACGATCACCGCAGTACACTGAATAGTGAATTCAAGGTACGCATTTAAATATGGCATCCCTTGCATTCTTATTGGCTGTTCAAATCAGCCAATAAGATTTCAGTAGCTCTCATCCTGTTGATTTGAATTTGAAGAATCAAATCAGCCAATAGGAATGCAAGGGACGCCATATTTATGTGCATATTTTGCATTCACTATTCAGCGATCATATAAAGAGGATCCTCCACGCTCCATGGCTCTGTGGTCGCCGGTCCTGCTCCGCGCTCATCCCTGCTCTGCGCCATCTTGGTCCTGGATGAAGAAAGAAGAGGTCCCTTCTCCATCGGACTTCAGAAATGGTGAGTAGCTATTTGGGGGTTAGATTTAGGCTTTTTTTTATTTTTGGGTTTGTTTGTTTTTAGATTAGGGATTTATTGGGCACTCTTAAAAGAGTTAAATGCACTTTTAAGGGCAATGACCATACAAATGCCCCTTTATGGGGGTTTGGTGGGTGGGGGGTTTTACTGTTAGAGGGGGGGGCTTAGTATTTTTTAAGGTAAAAGAGCTGCTTAACTTAAGGCCTACAAAAGGCCCTTTTAAGGGATATTGGTAGTTTAGTATTAGATTAGGAGGTGTTTTTATTTTTGGGGGACTGTTTTGTTTTCATAGGGATTAGGTTTAATTTTTATTTTGTGGGTTAATGGTGGATTAGGGGTTAATACATTTATTAGGTTTATTGCGATGTGAGTTAATGGTGGATTAGGGGTTAATATATTGCGGTGGGGATTGGCAGTTGACAGGTAGATAGATATTGCGCATGCATTAGGTGTTAGTTACTATTACGGGAGTTACGGTGCTCACATTTTTAGCGTAAGGCTTGTTGCGCCTGCCTATGTGTGGCGAGGTGAAAATGGAGTAAAATTTCTCCATTTTTGCCGCATAAGCCCTTGCGCTGAATATGTGATACAGATTTGCGACGCAGTTCCTATGTTAGCTTATGGGAGTAAAAACTGCAGGCGAAGGGTGAAATATACGCGCCACGTTTATTTGCGGCGCCGTATATGTAATACCAAATCCACGTAAAAACCGGCATCGCCGGCTTTTGCGGGTGATGCTGCATATGTAATCTTGCCCTTTATAGGGCCATAATAGTTAAAAAATTATAAGCTCTCATTTGTTAAAGCATTTAATTTTAAGGGGTCTATTTATATATGTGCGGACAGACATGATTCGCTATAGCGAACAATGTCCGCTGCACATCAATAAATGCTGACAGCATAGGCTGTCTGCATTTATCATTGCATCAGCAGTTCTTGTGAACTGCTGGTGCAATACCGCCAGGGGGTGTCAATCAGCCCAATCGTACATGAATGGGGCGGATTGCTTAAGACTGCTGCTTCTTAACTCCTGTTTCCGGCAAGCCTGAAGGCTCACGCGGAAACAAGGGGAACGGGCCATTCGGCCCTTGTTAAATAGACCCCTAAGACTGTTGACCCTACACTTGTGTTTATTTAACCCTTCCCTAGAAGTGTATGAAACACACAGTAAAAGCAGTCCTTGACCCTCAGAGCACTGTTGGTCCCAAGCGTTAACTGCCTCAATTTTAGTCGCACAACTCAGATGTGTAATTAGAGAATGTATTTTTTTGCCTGTTATGGCCCTTTAAAGGACCAGTCAACACATTAGATTTGCATAATCAACAAATGCAAGATAACAAGACAATGCAATAGCACTTAGTCTGAACTTCAAATGAGTAGTAGATTTTTTTTATAACAAATTTCAAAGTTATGTATATTTCCACTCCCCTTGTACCATGTGATAGCAATCAGCCAATCACAAATGCATATACGTATAGTCTGTGAATTCTTGCACATGCTCAGTAGGATCTGGTGACTCAAAAATTGTAAATATAAAAGACTGTGCACAATTTTTTTTAATGGAAGTAAATTGGAAAGTTGTTTAAAATTACATGCTGTATCTGAATCATGAAAATTTAATTTAACCTGAGTGTTCCTTTAATGGCATTGATAAATTGTGAAGAAGAGGAAGTAAAAAACTCATTTAAATTATCATTGAAAATGAAAAATATTAAAAGACAGGTTTGACCATAAGTATGTGATCTGGGCCAGTGTGTTGATTTATTCAACATACTACACAGAGAAAGAGAGGAAAAAAAGGGATAAATTATAGATAACCAAGGGCATAGTCAAACTAACTGAATTTGACATTTACTGAAGAAATGAGAAACAAACACTAGATAAGCTTGAGAAATGTAAGAGGCATGTAGTAGATTTCTTTTCAATGTTACTTATTGATGTACCTCTTTACAAACATATTCAGGTTAAGAGAAATGTACTTGGTGTTTCAAGTATAACACGAGCAAAATAACCATCTACTGTTGGGAGTTTATTCTGGAATAAAAATAAAAGACTATTTTTTTGGTTAACATTAGCCTTTTGAGTGAGATAAAAAAATAAGTTGATATTTATAACATATATTTTTTCTACTTTGCATAGTACATGTGAAATCACAGGGTCATTTTATATATATTATGACTTGAAAGGACATAAAACCCATACTTTTCCCTTCATAATTCAGGCAGAGCATACAATTTTAAAAGACTTTCCATTTGACTTCTATTTTCTAATATGCTTAGTTCTCCTGGTATCCTTTGTTCAAAAGTATGCCTAGGTAGGAGGTGTGAGCTAGCTGCTGGTTGGTGGCTGCACATATCTTTCCCTTGTTATTGGCTTACCAATGGGTTCAGCTAGCTTCCAATAGTACACTGCTGCTTCTTCATTAAAGGGTAGCAAGAGTATTAAGCAAAATCGGCAATAGAAGTAAAATTACTTATTTTTAAATGTGTATCATATCTGAATCATGAAAGAACATGCTTGGGTTTCATGTCCCTTTAAAGAATACCTAGCTATTGTGCTAACATGATGAATGTTTATTTGATGTCAATCATGTCATGATGTCATCATTTTAAACTAAATGATAAAATCGTTAAACAATTATTTATTTATTAAATGTTTAAATTACCTGGGCAGACATAGGCATTTTTCAGTACAGCAGAGAAAAAAATGTGAAGTGCCACATGAGAGTGGCTAGATACAAGTTTATTCCAATTGGCTTCTGTAGATAAGATAGTTTGAAGAAAAAGAAGAATCTGGTTCCAGCCTTTCTTATTAAAAAAAGCACATTTATTCCGTATATCAGGGTCCAAGGAAATACAGGCAACGTTTTGGTCCATAGTCATGTCTACATGCCTAGTAGACAAGACCAAGGACCTTTAGCAGGTCCAAAACATTGTCTGTATTCCACTGGACCCAGGTGTAAGGAATAAAGGTTCCTTTATAAGAACAAAGACTTGAACCAGATTCTACTTATTTTTGTAGAAATCTTGGATGTGAGAGATCATAGGTTCTGTGTCAAAATAAGTATTTATGTGCTGTTTTCCACTTTTTGATTTAAGAAAGTTTGAATGAAAGTTATGAGGGATGGTGATGATTCCAAATTCTCTGCTGGCAGAAATATGCCTGAGGCCAGAATAAAAATAAATACATTACAAAGGTAAAGGGAGAGATAATTATATGCGGATGTTTTAGAAGCAGGTCTCTGTTTCCAAGAATAATATTATGTTCAGATAGATCATAGGAGGAGAGCAATGGCGTAGGAATGTTCTTAAATTTAAAAGAAAACAAACAAACAAACAAAAAAAAAAACAGCTGAGGTTTAGTGCAGGGGCATATTTTGATGGAAAACAAATTTAGTTTTATGATGTGATGCCTTCCCAATACTATGTTCTCCAAGTTTTTTATTTATTAATTTGAAAACAACTCGGTTTATCTCTGGTTGCCTAATGGGGTAAATAACATCTCTATATGTTAGATCCTGGTTGTAAGAAATGAGGCAAATATGAACTAAAATGGTGGTGGAAAGCACAAAAAACTAAATATACCATTGATTCAGTGAATATAGCATTGATCAAATTACATATGGCATTGCTACATACAGAGTAAATTATATAAATTAAAACTGCACAAACAATGAACAAAATACAGTATCCTGGAGCAGGACATATAATGCAATATCCTGGTACAGTACAACATCATAAAGTTACAGGGAAACTTTTCAAGCAACAACTTATTTAATCAATGAACATCATTTCCCCCTTCATCATATACTAATATTGTACCAAGACACCATGCTACTAATACTGAACCAGTACATTTCTCATTAACCTTTTATTAAAACATCACCCAAATGAATGAAGAAGGACCAATACTGGACCAAAACACTACCCTAAAACTACTCTAACAGAATAATACCTATTTTATACTACTGTCAGGACTACTGCCAGGCTCAGAATAAGCCTTGCAGTAGTATAAAATAGGTATTATTCTATCTGTGGTGACATTTTATCACTGGAATATTCACTTAGCTGTTATTGGGATCCCTTCCCCCAGGTACACCTTTCTCTCTGAATTATAGACACTCCCATTGGTCTTTTTGAGTGGCATTTGATAAGCCACTCCCTTTTGAATTGGGTTATAAAATACTGTAACACCAGAGCCTTTGTCCCTCTCTTGTCACCACACTGTCATCGCTATATCTTTGTATCCACAGACCCTCATGTAGTGCCAAAACCTAAAAATCTCTTGTCAGTGTCATCTTTTAATGGTGGTAATGAAATGCTGGCTCTAAACCATAAAAATGTCAGAAAGAAACAGCAACTGTTCTGCCTGCTACACTGGTTAAAATTCTCTCTATAGGGGGGCGGAGCCAGCTGCCAACGCATCAAGACGTACTTCTATAGAGCTCCTGAAATTTTACTTCTAAAACATTGCTTTTAGGTGTTTTGGCAGCTGATATATCTATTGCCTACATAGAACTTGGTATGGAGGAACCTTCTGCACAACTTAGATCTCTCTTGAAGAGTATGATCGATAAAGCCGACAGTCAGTTTTGTTGCTTGAGCTCTATCATATTGGAGCTGCGCAGCAAAGATGGCGCTTCTCATCTTCCCTGCTATGAGACCCTGGTGGCAAGTCAGTTAGAAAACCCACTATCTACCCTACAGGATACTATCCGTCCGCAAAAGGAGGACTTTGGACAGAGATCAACCAACACTTTTCTTGGACCTGCAAGCAGAGATCAGATGCAGCCGAGTACAGCTGACCTATCTCACATCGCTACTCCGCGGGCTGTAAAAGTTCCCAGAAACAACACCGGGCAATTGCACCAGCTCGCTCTCCCTCCTTACAAGGGCTTGGAAGCGGATCTATCGCCTTTCGCCCATGAGATCCTGGCTGATGTGAGAGGCAAGCAATCTTGGCAACTTACCGGACAAGGAGGCAAACAGAGTTTGGAGAATTCACCCTGGTTTTGGGACCCGGAGCGTACATCTTGTTCGACGACGCCGCCATTGTTATAGGTTTGTGGGGCTGCTCCACTACACCTCTGATTGCGCTCTCTAGCTCAGGCCATAGATTGCACCTGCCTGACACATTTTTTAAGCGGGGAGTTGGATAGCCGCCATAGCCGTTACCGGTGTGCTTATTAATGTAGTTACACTTTACTGTTAGTAATGGACATATGTTGTGTGGGAGAAGGTCCCCAGGATGACGATCTATTGATTTGATCAATGGGACACCGAGAATAATCCCCTTAGACACTATTAGTCTGCATGTGATGTATCATGATAGCCCTGCAGGATACAGCTTATTGAATGCTTCCATGAGACTGCTATTGAAAGAGATCCTACAGGACACTTAATTATTACAATCCTTGATTATCCACAAAATTACTAACTGAACCCCAGTATGTTTCATCTTAGCTTTACTTATTCCCAGCCTACACAGTATATATTGGAAAAATGGCTTATATGGCAGTGATGTAGGCTAAGAGATCAGCAACTCTGACAAGATGGCACCTTTCAAGTTTGAGAATTATAGTTCAGCAATTGACTTATATTATGTTCCAAAGAATAGTCTGCAATATTCTTATTCTCCACCTCTTTAGTTTGTTAGGAGTGCTTTAATACTCCTAGATAGAGCTACAATCTGTTTTGCGATTAACATACTTACTGATCTAGACATACTACCTGGACTTACGCATCATGTTTCTGTATAAATGCATGTGTAGTGGTATTGGAAGCTGCGTCAGTCTTATATTAGGTTTATTTTTATGTTGTTGCTATGTTTACGCCTATTACCTGTGTTTACTTAATCTATGACCAGAACGCTTTCTCATATAATGGGTCTTATACTTTCTTCCCTCACCAAGCAGCCCACAACTATTTTAATTGAGCTCTTTCTTACATCAAGTAGCTATTTAACAGCTGAGCAATTGTGCTATGGGAAATTTTACTTTAATGCACAAGCCTATTTTATGCTCTTATGATATGTTAGTCATACTTTACATTAGCCCATTGTCACCTGCTATCTTTACATGTCTAAATATGTCTTATGGCTCTCTCTACAGGCTCGAATACATATGCTTGCCTCTGCCTTATGCTCTGAAAAATTAGCTTACTCCATCCCAGCTATTTGCTCATATATTACTACAATTACTTTTATCACTGTTTATGCTAGCACGCAGTATATCCCTTATATACATGTACTCCTAGACATAGTGCTGTTTAATGTCTAATGCTTGTTGAACTCCTTATTTATGGTATGATTATGTATATGGTAACTCCAAAATGATAGGAGATAATTGCTGTAACAGCCTTAATAGGTTCAATAGTACACAGTACAATAGTATAGTATACATATTCTATTCAGCTTCCAGGCGAGCAAGATAGAATGCAACGGAGTCTCTCAGAAGTAACCGAAGTCCCGTTGTTATGTGAGTACTCATAGGATTATTATAGGAGATACAACAGTCCGCTTAATATCCTTAGTAGTAAGCTTTATAGCAGATTATTGCACGTGCAAGTAGTAACCCTTTAATTAAACTAAGCTACTTATTTTAGTCTCTTTCCCACACAGCTTCACTAAGTTTTTCCCTCTCATCCCATGTAAACTGTATTACTTTAGTAGATGATCCCCCCATCCCTCATTTCATTTAAGAGTATATAACCTCACCTTTGGATATTGTAGACGCTGCTGGGCCGTGTTCACTGGGAAGGCACGGCTCAGCATAATAGTTGTTTAATGAGCTTGGTCTGAGACATGTATACCCTATGCAAATCTTATAGAGAGGTACCTCTTGTTTTGGCATATTACCTATAGTTACCCCAAATATTTATACCTATTGCTCATAATTGGTCTGTTTGTTTCCAGACGAAAAATACACTACTTAGATGTTTTTAAATAATATTGTTATAATTCTGATTAATAGCGTACTTATAAGCTCTAAACCCTTAGTATATCTACCAATTTCACACGCTACCTGGCTCCGCCCTCCTTCCCCCCCTCCCCCCCTCCTATTTTACATTGAGCGGCTCTCGCCCGCTGCATCCCCCCTCCCCATAACTCTATAGAGCTATCCCCTCCCTAGCCCTATTCCTATATGAGTAGATACCTAAATTTTCCTCTTATTTAGCTGGGTGAGGTTCATTTTTGTTTTTGTTACTGTTAAGATACTCTATGATAAAACTGAAGTCCTTTTGTAAGATAGCCCGCATTTTATAGTTATGCCTGAAATATTTGAATATATTGCTATGCTAATGGTACTATGTATACATCTATTTGTAAATGTTTTGGGCATACCTTTTATACATTGTATTTGACTACGACTTCAATAAAAAACTGTTTAAAAAAAAAAAAAAAATTCTCTCTATATACAGCTCACAGGCAAAACAGGTATTGAGCTCTCTCACTTTGCCGGCTCCACTGCAACATGTTACAGGATCTAAAACTACTTAGCAAATATAGCAAACATCCCCTAAAGCTGCTACACTTGGTCCCCATGAGCTTTCAGATGTCAGCATGTCAATGACAGCATTTAAAATAGCACTTTACATTTTACATTTACATTCACATTTTACAGCTCTTTTTAGAATGTTGACATTTCATTGCTGACATTCTAATATTAAAACATGACTTACATTCACAGAATAGAAAACATGAGGCAGTTCCCAAGACCAAAGTGCAACTAAGACTAGATTTAAACATGTCAGCGATCTGAGATGCATGTTACAAGCTAAATATTTACAAGTGAATAAACTTACCTTGTATATTTCTGGTCCTTACCAAGGTGCGAGTGACCACTCTTATTTTTTATGATTTATGATATTTAGCAGTTTCACCATTAAGTAACTAGTTGACTATCATGTATTGTACTATAATATTGGTGTGCCTTTAAGGGACATTCTAGTATAGATTTTTCTTTGCGTAAATATTTTGTACATAACCCATTTATATAGCCCTTCTGGAAGTGCTATTTAAAAATAAGCAAATCTATAAATTAAAAAAAAACATTGTGCTGATTTTTAGACTCTCAACCAAGCCCCAGCGTTTTAGATTTATACTTATGTGTCTGCAGACTCTTGTTTGTGTAATGGGTCTTTTCATATGGAGGGGAGGGGGGAGTGTCTGCATTTCATGCTTTCCCAGCCCCTTTCAATGGGTGCCCCAGTCGAAATCATCAACAGTGCTAAACTGGGAGCTTATAAGTACGTTTTTTTAAGGTTTTATACAGGATTTTTTGATCAGTATACCTGTGCATATTCTTCTTTATAGTAGTGTCTATTATACCCAGGACATACTTCAAAACGAGAGAAATCTCAATGTATCCTTCCTGGTAATACATAAATATATATATATATATATATATATATATATATATATATATACAGTGGGACCTCGGTTAACAAACGACTCGGTAAACGAAATTTCGGTTTACAAATGAAAATTCTGGGAAAAAAATGCCTCGGTTTAAGAATTTTTTTCGCAATACGAACAAATTATTTGGTTTTCAATGCATTCCTATGGGAAACCGTGTTTCTTTTTACAAATTTTTTTCGCAATACGAAACAAGTGTCCCGGTTTTGGAGCCATTTGCAGCAAGTTGCTGAGCCTTTTGGAGCCATTTGCAGCAAGTTGTGGAGCCTTTTGGAGCCTTTTGTAGCAAGTTTTGGAGCCTTTTTTCTCACCTCCGGAACGCATTAATTGGTTTTCAATGCATTCCTATGGGAAACCGTGTTTCGGTTTACAAATTTTTCGCAATACGAAGCGTCCCGGAGAACGCATTAAATTCGTAAACCGAGGTCCCACTGTATATATATTTATTTATATATACGCACACAAAATATACTGTATATTATACATTTTTCCATCAAACTTGTGTTAAGTTTCCAATAATAATAAAAAAGTCACCTATATTACACACTCAACATTTTTTTTAAATATTTGTTGATATTTTTTTTTTTCAAGGAAGTTATCTCTTGTTTTCTTAGTCTAATCTTAATGTTTAGTAGTTTCACCACTATTAGTGGCATGTCTTATATTATACTATAACATTTTATGCCTTAAAGGGATATAAAGTTTGAATCAGAACTATTCTGAAGTAAAAGTCAAATTATTTAGAAGCTATTACAGTATATTTGCACTATGTTTCCTTGAAAAGCTTTTTATATACATTATATATCACACATTTGTTTAAGTTGTGAAGTTTAAAATAATACCAAAAAGACACATATATTCCACTACAGTACTTTTTTTCAATATCCAAATCATGTATTTCTATATTGCCATATTTATGTGTGAAACCGGAGTGCACAGAGGAACCAATTAAGGAACATATTGAAACTGGGAGAGCCGATACCAACTTCCCACAGAGGATTACAGGAGATGTTTTATGGCATAGATCGGGTTATCAAGTGAAACTATAGTGGCACCTTTAGTGAGAATTTAAATCCACAGTGGATCTTTAGGAAATGTCCATGTCCTACCTTTTTTAACTGGTTGTTTCTAGAGATAAATCTCAAGTGTAGGGGCATATTTATCAAGCTGCTTCAGGCTCGCCGGAAACAGAAGTTATGAAGCAGCAGTCTAAAGACCGCTGCTGCATAACTTGTCTGCCTGCTCTGAGGCCGCGGACTGAAATCGACCCGATCGAATATGATTAACACCCCCTGCTAGCGGACGATCGGCTGTGAATCTGCAGGGGGCAGCACTGCACCAGCAGTTCGCATGAACTGCTGGTGCAATGATAAATGCCGACAGCGTTTGTGCAGCGGACATGATACGCTACTTCGTGTCATGTCCGCTCGCACATTGATAAGTGTGCCCCGTAGTCTTTTTACACTTTCCTGTATTGTTCTTTTGTTCTTGTCCTTGTACTCAATAGTCGAGATTTAGTATACTGTGTTCAGACAAGGTTCTAATAAAGAAAACCTGTCCAAACACCTTCAGGGTCTCTGGAGCAGCATTGGCAGCTGGAATTTAAGATTGCACGAGCAAGTACTTGTGTAACTCTGCCCATTGCTCTAACACAACTAATTGTAAACGTGCAGAGCTTGTCAGTCATTCCAGATGAACAAGTCCACAACCGTAATGTCGCCTCTTGATTGCGCATGCGCACAACTCTTGCATCAAACTAATGATTATGGGAACTGTTATAGCTGTATCGGCTGACACAAAAAGAGGAAAATAAGCAAACTGTCCTATTTTTTTTTACCGCAAAGAGTTGCCTATTGCCGATTAAGTATTATGGATGTCTGTTTTCTTATAAAAAGGAACTGTTTCAACAAGGTGGATTGTGGGCCAGATTCTCCAAAACTATCAAAGAATTTCTGGAAACACAAATTTTAGCTTGAGAGCTGTTTATCTAGCTATGTAGGTATGTGGATGTTGAGACCTTACATTGCAATGTAAGGTCTCAAAAAAAATCCCCAAGATTTTTAATGATTTCACTTTAAGGTGGAGATTTTTTAATAAATTCGCCCTAAGAGAGAGAAGTAAATGTAATAACAAAATTAATTTAAAAATGTTGTTTTGTTTTTAAATGTATCCTGAAAGTTTAATTTCCATAAACTCTAATTCATCCCACCTAAACCATTTTTTCTCAACTCCAGTCCTCATGTACCCCTAACAGGCTAGATTTTCATGATATATGAACTAGACCACAGATGAAATAATCAGCTGATGGAGAGCGGGTTAGTGACCATGGTTACTGATCAGCTGATGGAGGAGAGTGGGTTAGTGACCATGGTTACTGATCAGCTGATTATTTCACCTGTGCTCTAGTTCAGATATCATGACAATCTGGCCCATTAGGGGTACTTGAGGACGAGAGTTGAGAAACACTGCACTAAACTAAACAGCACTACAGAATCCCCATCCCCTGCTAGGTTTGTGTCTAATTTTAAATTACAGAATATTGAACAATGCACATAAACAAATAGTAAAAATAAACTGCTTGAAAATACTGAGGGAAAAAAATATATTTTAAAATTTTATTAATAAGAAAGTTAAATGTATCTCCTATGTTAATTATTTTTTTTTATTTTATGGCATTGCTTGAAATTCTTGCGGCAGTATTGAATGTTCACTGAAACCAAGAGAATAATAATATTCAGCAAAAATCTCTATTCAGTCACAGCAATGGGTAATTTTGCTTGAAATGGCTTTTTTTCAGCTGCATAGGAACATATAATGTAAATCATGCTCTTTTAGAAGCTGTTACAAGGAGATACTTTTCCCTACAATATTCAGTATTTATTCGTATATGGTATTATTTTTCCAGACACATGCTGTGTTCACGTACAGAAAACATTAAAAGACAATTGTAGCCCATCACTTTTTGTGATGCCAAACTAGTGACCTGGAGTATGTGTCATTTAGCACAGCAGACGCGTTGAAGCACTGTTATTTCTTATTTTGAGTTGTCTTTGACCTTCTGAGAATAAAAAGGACGATTGTTAATTCTTCTATGTTCAAGCAACCTTTCTAGAGCTGAAAGTTTAAGCTAAGAAAGATAAATAGACAGCCTTAAGTTATCTCTTTGTAAAGTAGACACATTTATAGAGAAATAAAAATGAAGGACAGAAAATGTATTTCAAAGAGTTTATTAGATAATCCAATCCTTCAAGATGATTTAAAATGATTTAAACTAGTTATGCTTTGGTTTAAAACTATGCACTAATGCACGTCTAAATTATTTGTATATCACAATTAAATTGATGTTTTTAATCATATGCTAAAAGGTTTACTATTCTGTAATATTAACAATAAAAAAGTAAAGAGCCAAAAAATAAGGTTCTGGTGTGTGGGATAAGAATAAGAGGTAGATATACAATAATACAATAAAATTAGTAATTACACTCTCTTCCAGAGAAAAATATATGCGCATATATAACAATTTACCACAGGAGTACAGTTTATCCTTGCAAAGACAATTGTGTATGTAATAGTAAATAAATATGTGTTAAAAATAATAAATCAATGTGAAAATAAAAAAAAACATTATTGAACATAACGTATAATAGTGTCCAAAGGTTTATAAGATAATATCTTTGTTCTGTAATTTGTGTCCCTAAATTACTCCAACGGATAATGGACCTATCGCCAAGGTGAATAGCGCAAAATCAGAATAACCTAAAAAAATTTACTTATATAGTGCACTCCATTATAACAAAATGAAACCTACTACCAAAATGTTGCTTATAAACAAATAATAAGGCGTACGCCAACTCCAGGCAGCTGTTGTCTACGCGTTTTAGCTCTAATAAAAGCCTTTTTTCAAGACTGACAGCTAAGGGAACATTGTTCCAATTTTGTCACGCTGCTCCTCTGCTCTGCTGTGGCTGTTGCCAAAGACACAGGCACTCCTCCTGTTGCTATGGATAAGGCAGTGTAACTGCAGCACAGTGATGACATCATCGCCGCCGCCCTGTCTTCCCTATGTAAAGGCCTCAGTCTCTCTCACCTGTGCCCAAGTATAGGTGTTTCTTCTTGTGCTCCTGGGTGCTGTTTCTGTATGCTGAATTGCTGTACTGCTTAACTGTTGCTGGACTCTGCCTGTTTTGACTACTCTGCTTGTCTTAACCACTGAATTGCTGGATTGCTTTATCGTTGATGAACTCTGCCTGTTTTGACTACTCTGCTTGACTTAACCCCCTGAATTGCTGGACTGCTTTACTGTTGATGAACTCTGCCTGTTTTGACTACTCTGCTTACCTTAACCCTAAAATATTGAATTGCCTTTCTGTTGCTGAACTCTGCCTGCCTGACCATTCTATTGATTTACCCTTAAACTGCCTTACCGTTGGATTCCCTACCTATTGCCGTCATAGATTATCCTGTCTGTTTCCAGTCCTTCAAGTGGTTTACCCTTGAACTGCCTAACCACAGATTCCCTGCCTGTTGCCGTCAAAGACTATCCTGTCTGTTTCCAGTCCTTCAAGTGATTTACCTTTGAACTGCCTAACCGCTGATTCCTACCTGCTGCCGCCAAAGACTACCCAGTGCATAGTGTGAGTACTGCTTACCTCATTTTGTGAATTTTCTCTGCTCTGGGATATTCCCTATCATTCCAGCTTGACGCCGGTATAAGAAGACTACTGGCCAAGTTTGGTCTGATAGTGGAATATCCCACAAGTATTACAAATTTATACCGTAATTTGGCCAAACAGAACCACTTCCAGTCTAGGATATATCACTTCCTGTTATTGGCTTTTCAGAAATATAATCCAAGATGTTACCATATTACATCATAATTCTGATGAATACAGTATGTAATAGATTCATAAGAAATCTATCATAGATATATATCTACATACCTCCTATCTATCTATCTATCTATCTATCTATCTATCTATCTATCTATCTATCTATCTGTCTAGTTAGGTGCCAGAGGTAAAATATTTAACAAATATGAACATAGCAAACTAAGGCCTAGATTTAGAGTTGGGCAGTAGCCGTCAAAACCAGCGTTAGAGGGTCCTAACGCTGGTTTTTACCGCCCGCTGGTATTTGGAGTCAGTCAAGAAAGGGTCTAACGCTCACTTTGCAGCCGCGACTTTTCCATACTGCAGATCCCCCTACGCCATTTGCGTATCCTATCTTTCCAATGGGATCTTTCTAACGCCAGTATTTAGAGTCGTGGCTGAAGTGAGCGTTAGAAATCTAACGACAAAACTCCAGCCGCAGAAAAAAGTCAGTAGTTAAGAGCTTTCTGGGCTAACGCCGGTTTATAAAGCTCTTAACTACTGTGCTCTAAAGTACACTAACACCCATAAACTACCTATGTACCCCTAAACTGAGGTCCCCCCACATCGCCGCCACTCTATTAAAATGTTTTAACCTCTAATCTGCCGCTCCGTACACCGCCGCCAGCTACATTATCCCTATGTACCCCTAATCTGCTGCCCCTAACATCGCCGACCCCTATATTTTATTTATAAACCCTAATATAGCTACAATATAAATTATAATTATATTGTAGCTATTTTAGGATTAATATTTATTTTACAGGCAACTTTGTATTTATTTTAACCAGGTACAATAGCTATTAAATAGTTAATAACTATTTAATAGTTACCTAGTTAAAAAATTTCAAAATTGCCTGTAAAATAAATCCTAACCTAAGTTACAATTAAACCTAACACTACACTATCAATAAATAAATTAAATACAATACCTACAATTATCTACAATTAAACCTAACACTACACTATCAATAAATAAATTAAATAAAATACCTACAAATAAATACAATTAAACCTAACACTACACTATCAATAAATAAATTAAATAAAATACCTACAAATAAATACAATGAAATAAACTAACTAAAGTACAAAAAATAAAAAAGCTAAGTTACAAAAAAAAAAAATATTTACAAACATTAGAAAAATATTACAACAATTTTAAACTAATTACACCTACTCTAAGCCCCCTAATAAAATAACAAAGACCCCCAAAAGAAAAAAAATGCCCTACCCTATTCTAAATTAAAAAAGTTCAAAGCTCTTTTACCTTACCAGCCCTGAAAAGGGTCCTTTGCGGGGCATGCCCCAAAGAATTCAGCTTTTGCCTGCAAAAAAAAAACATACAATACCCCCCCCAACATTACAACCCACCACCCACATACCCCTAATCTAACCCAAACCCCCCTTAAATAAACCTTACACTAAGCCCCTGAAGATCTTCCTACCTTATCTTCACCTCGCCGGGTATCACACCGATCCGTCCTGGCTCCGATGTCTTGATCCAAGCCCAAGCGGGGGGCTGAAGATGTCCATGATCCGGCTGAAGTCTTCATCCAAGCGGGAGCTGAAGAGGTCCATGATCCAGCTGAAGTCTTCTATTCAGCCAATCGATCAGCCAATCAGATTGAGCTTGCATTCTATTGGTTGATCAGAACAGCCAATAGAATGCGAGCTCAATCTGATTGGCTGATCGGATCAGCCAATCGGATTGAACTTGATTCTGATTGGCTGATTCCATCAGCCAATCAGAATTTTCCTACCTTAATTCCGATTGGCTGATAGAATCCTATCAGCCAATCGGAGTTCGACGGACGCCATCTTGGATGACGTCATTTAAAGGAACCGTCATTCGGCGAGTAGGCGTCGGTAGAAGAGGTTGGATCCGGGTCGGCTGGAAGATGATAGCTCCGGGAAGAAAGAAGATTGAAGATGCCGTTGATAGAAGACTTCAGCCGGATCATGGACCTCTTCAGCTCCCGCTTGGATGAAGACTTCAGCCGGATCATGGACATCTTCAGCCCCCCGCTTGGGCTTGGATCAAGACATCGGAGCCAGGACGTATCGGTGTGATACCCGGCGAGGTGAAGATAAGGTAGGAAGATCTTCAGGGGCTTAGTGTAAGGTTTATTTAAGGGGGGTTTGGGTTAGATTAGGGGTATGTGGGTGGTGGGTTGTAATGTTGGGGGGGGATATTGTATGGGTTTTTTTTACAGGCAAAAGAGCTGAATTCTTTGGGGCATGCCCCGCAAAGGGCCCTTTTCAGGGCTGGTAAGGTAAAAGAGCTTTGAACTTTTTTAATTTATAATAGGGTAGGGCATTTTTTTATTTTGGGGGTCTTTGTTATTTTATTAGGAAGCTTAGAGTAGGTGTAATTAGTTTAAAATTGTTGTAATATTTTTCTAATGTTTGTAAATATTTATTTTTTTGTAACTTAGCTTTTTTTATTTTTTGTACTTTAGTTAGTTTATTTCATTGTATTTATTTGTAGGTATTTTATTTAATTTATTTATTGATAGTGTAGTGTTAGGTTTAATTGTATTTATTTGTAGGTATTTTATTTAATTTATTTATTGATAGTGTAGTGTTAGGTTTAATTGTAGATAATTGTAGGTATTGTATTTAATTTATTTATTGATAGTGTAGTGTTAGGTTTAATTGTAACTTAGGTTAGGATTTATTTTACAGGTAATTTTGTAATTATTTTAACTAGGTAACTATTAAATAGTTATTAACTATTTAATAGCTATTGTACCTGGTTAAAATAAATACAAAGTTGCCTGTAAAATAAATATTAATCCTAAAATAGCTACAATATAATTATAATTTATATTGTAGCTATATTAGGGTTTATTTTACAGGTAAGTATTTAGCTTTAAATAGGAATAATTTATTTAATAAGAGTTCATTTATTTCGTTAGATTTAAATTATATTTAACTTAGAGGGGTGTTAGTGTTAGGGTTAGACTTAGCTTTAGGGGTTAATACATTTATTATAGTAGCGGTGAGCTCCAGTCGGCAGATTAGGGGTTAATTATTGTAGGTAGCTGGCGGCGACATTGTGGGGGGCAGATTAGGGGTTAATAAATATAATATAGGGGTCGGCGGTGTTAGGGGCAGCAGATTAGGGTTACATAACTATAATGTATGTTGCGGCGGTGTACGGAGCGGCAGATTAGGGTTTAATAATAATATGCAGGTGTCAGCGATAGCGGGGGCGGCAGATTAGGGGTTAATAAATATAATATAGGGGTCGGCGGTGTTAGGGGCAGCAGATTAGGGGTACATAGGGATAACGTAGCTGGCGGCGGTGTACGGAGCAGCAGATCAGGGGTTAATAATAATATGCAGGGGTTAGCGATAGCGGGGGCGGCAGATTAGGGGTTAATAAGTGTAAGGTTAGGGGTGTTTAGACTCGGGGTACATGTTAGAGTGTTAGGTGCAGACGTAGGAAGTGTTTCCCCATAGGAAACAATGTAGCTGCGTTAGGAGCTGAACGCTGCTTTTTTGCAGGTGTTAGGTTTTTTTTCAGCTCAAACAGCCCCATTGTTTCCTATGGGGGAATCGTGCACGAGCAAGTTTTTGAAGCTGGCCACGTCCGTAAGCACCGCTGGTATCGAGAGTTGCAGTGGCAGTAAATATGCTATACGCTCCCTTTTTGGAGCCTAACGCAGCCCTTCTGTGAACTCTAAATACCAGCGGTATTTAAAAGGTGCGGGGGAAAAAAAGCACGCGTAGCTAAAGCACCCCTTTGGCCGCAAAACTCTAAATCTAGCCAAAAGTGATTTGATTTATTGTTTTTAAACACTTATTTCTGTACTATTACTGTACCCCTGTGGTAAATTGTGATATACGCGCATATATATTTCTACAGAAGAGAGTGTTATTATTTATTTTATTATCTTATTGTATAAATAACTCTAATTTTTTATTCCACACACCAGAGTCTTACTTTTTGGTGATTTCTTTTTTCTTTGTTAATATTTTGTCCTTTTGGCAGGAAATCTGATTGAGGAGAGCTGGTGTTTCAATAGAGCTAATGATGCTTGATTATAACTTCAATTTGTATACTATTCTGTAATAACTCAGTGTTGCAACATTCACAGCTCATCTAACAATATTTTGATTTTATAAAGGGTCCATATTTTGATGAAAAATATGTTTTCAATTTTGTATTTGTTAAAAGTGACGCTGCTTCCTCTGATAACTAAAGGCCTCATTCTCCACACTCTAGCGACATTATCAAAAAATGTACATCAGTGCTTTAAAGTCCTTCACAGGAAATCATTTAAAAAAACAAATTGTGCATTGAGGGCTGTGTATCCCACTAAGGGCCAGATCTCAATGGCTACTCTCTCCCCTCTCAATTTACCTAAATGTTGGAGGGGCTGTGATGACTCGGGTAACCCTTTACACATATGGTGGGCATGTTCCTGAATTGTCCCTTCGTGGCACCAAACACTCCTTGATTTTTTTTTCCAAACATATTTACTTTTTCACCTACCACAGGGTTATTTATATATCTTTCATAAAGCCCTATGAGTACCACATAAATTGTTTTGTTTTTATTTGTTCTGGGCTGTCAAGTTGGCTCTAAGTAGACTTTTTCCATGTATCCATCGTGGATAGACAGCTCCTAGGAGAACTTAATCCTTTTATATTACCCAATAAGAAGATCTAGCAACATATTTATCTTCAATGCTTTACCCTTTTTTTATTTTACCCTATTAGAATTTTGGTTTTGATTACTTAGTTAATTAGTAACATAGTTGTTTTCTGTTTATAGATATTGTTTTTATTCAGTTATTTGTTTTCTAATACTCAGTCTGATACGGCATCCCTTATAACAACATATTCTTAAACAAAAGTGAGGTCTAACTTGGTGCTCTGAATATTTTACCTTTAGCCCAAAATATAAAGACTTCATCCCTAATTAACTCCTAGTTTAAAAGAAAGCAAAAAAATATGACTAGCACAGTATTGTAATAATTATTTTTTATCTTTGAAACTTAACTTTTAATGTTAAATTATACAGTGAGTTTTTTGATCATAGCTACCCATTTATTTCTGTTGGTGAAGGAAAGACATATATAATACATTATAGTGCACAATAAAATAAGAGTAAAATGCTAATTTAAATTATGTAGTAAAAAAGTTATCTCAAAGCACATAAGGAAAAAAACCTTTTGAGCTTTTCGGGTAGCATTGGTATTACGAGTTGAAAGTAAAAAGTTATCTCTTCAGCGCTAGCCCGACGCGTGCAAAAAAAAGGAGAGAAAAAAGGGGAAGAAACCCTAACACTCTACTCGCGTACTAACCTGAATCACCATAAGCCCTTATTCTAATAACCCCTAAACCGCCACATAGTCCACCTCGAAGTCCCCACCACACTATTAACCCCTAAACCGCCAGTCCCCCAATGCAAAATAACCCACTAACATCTAAAAACCCTAACCTAACACTCTTTAAGTTAACCCAAAATAGACTATTCCTACCTTTACCAAAAAAAACTATCTTTAAAAAAATAAAAACTACCATTATTATTAAAATAAAAAATACTAATATTACTTAAAAAAAAAACATTACAAAAATAACAAACCCTACCATTACAAAAAATAACAAACAAATTACTAAAAATAAAAGAGTTATGCCTATTCTAAAATCCCAAAATAAAAATAAAAACATGCCCCAAAAAAAACACGCCCCAAACTACAAATATCTCTTAAAAGGGAGTAAGCTCTTTTTGAGAGAAAAAAAAGAACTTGCACCTGCTAACATTACAACCCCCCCCCCAAAAAAAAATAAAAAATAAAATTAAAACTATCAAAAAAAACCTTCTCTATAAAGTGCCCTGAAAAGGGCATTTGGCTGTTTGCTGCCCAGAGGAAAATAAATAAAAATTCTTAATCTTAAAAAAAACACACCAAACCCTCCCAAAAAAAGAACTTACAACTGCTAACATTAAACACCCCCAAAAAAACTATCTAAAAAAACATTCTCTATAAAGTGCCCTGAAAAGGGCATTTGGCTGTTTTGCTGCCCAGTGGTACTCACCAAAGATGATGGCGGCGGTGTTTCATCCTCATCCCATTGGTGGTTCTTCCTCATCCCAGTGGCGGCAATAGTCTTTATACATATTAAGAGCTTCAACATGAAGGTGTAAATGCATGGTACCCCTTTTATAATGGGGTACCCTTGCATTCCTATTGGCTTATTTTGATTCTCACATTCAAATCAGCGAATAAAATTAAAGCTTTTTCTATTGGCTAATTTGAATTTGAACATGAAGATCAGCCAATAGGAATGCAAGGGTACCCCAATATAAAGGGGTACCTCGGATTCAAAATTCAGTGTGTGGCTGGTGACCGCATGAAGAGGATCTCTGTGTTGAAGCTTTGAAGATGGATGAAGATCACCGCCGCCGGGATGAGGAAGAACCACCGCTGGGATGAAGATGGAACTCCAAAATCTTTGGTGACGCTCTGAAGATGGGTGAAGACAACAGATGCCAACGCCACCGGGATGAATATAATAAGATGATCC
The DNA here is from genome assembly GCF_027579735.1 of Bombina bombina. Classification (NCBI taxonomy): domain Eukaryota; kingdom Metazoa; phylum Chordata; class Amphibia; order Anura; family Bombinatoridae; genus Bombina; species Bombina bombina. The sequence continues at coordinate 559,955,800 of NC_069503.1, read as the reverse complement.
GCCACCGGGATGAAGAAGGATCACTGCCGGGATGAAGATGGAGCTGGTGGTTTAGGGGTTAATAGTGTAAAGGGTTGGTTTGTGATGTGGGGACTGGCGGCTTAGGGGTTAATAGTGTTGAAGATTACTTTGCGGTGGGAGTGTGAGGGTTTTAGGGTTAGTTTAGTGCAACTGTTTCCCCCAGACAAAAAAGTTTGAATGGTAAATGCGATTGCATTTGCATGATCGCATTTACTTTTAACTTGTAATACGAGTGCATAATGTAAAAATACAAAGTTAAAATTGTAAGAAAAGTGAAAACGGCGGTTGCAGACTTGGGAACAGAGGTATTCCTCATAGGTTGTATCATATTCTATAAGAATTTTACTCCTGCAGACCTTATTTCATCTTGTCAAACGTAATTGATCAGATTTGTGTCAAAATTCACAATAAACAAAAAAAAAAATTAAATAAACTCTTACAATTCATATACATCAAAAGTAAAGCCCATCCAGTGTATGACTATGTAGATGGTTAATGCTGTAGACCAAAATTTAAATACACAGTCCCAATCCATTCACATGTCCAGCAAGGCTAATTCATTCTTCAATGTGTAAAAATAAAGTCAGTCCAATAGACTTTCCTATAAACAAGTCGATCAGAATTTTAGTAATTCCACTGTTGTAGTTCCATAACAAAGTGTACTGTATAGTGAAGCAAGGGAATGCACAACCTTAAAGGGCCATAATACCCAAATGTTTAAACACTTGAAAGTGATGCAGCATAGCTGTAAAAAGCTGACTAGAAAATATCTCCTGAACATCTCTATGTAAAAAAGATATTTTACCTCAAAAGTTCCTCAGTAGCCACCTCCCATTCTAAAGGATTTCTAAGCAGCATATTAGTGTGTCTGTCCTAGGACAGCTGAAGGGATGAGCATCGTGCACTCTCATCTTATTTCACCAATCAGGTAAAGGAAGTTTACAATGAAATCTCATGAGATTCAAGTCAAATCTCATGAGATCACAGTAAAAGTTCATGACCTCAGCACTGCTGATGCTGATTGGCTGCTGTTCATGTCTTCATTTTTTTATTTTTTTTACCTGCAGCTGGGAGCAGTTGAGTATAACTTTTTACACAGAACTTACTCTGCTCAGCTGAGGAGATTGTGAAGTAAAATATCTTCCTTTTTTACATAGAGATGCTCAGGTGATATTTTCCTGTCAGCTTTTTACAGTTATACAGCATCAGTTTCAAGTGATTTAGCATATGAATATTATGTCCCTTTAAGTTTTCTCTCAAGCAAAGCCTTCATATTATCCTGTTAGCCAAAGGTAAAATAAACGAGCATTCCAGGATATGTATAAAACGTAGCATTTATTGGATGTACCATAAAATTAGTATTCATATTATCCTGTCGTGATTCTGGCTTTTTTTTATATCAGGATGGAATCCAATAGCAAGATTAGTAGGGAACTGCGCAGATTGAATAACAATAGACCGAAGATACAAATATATATAACAGTCCTGTTTATTAGGAGAAAGTTACACAGGCAAATAGCAAGTAATGTCCTGAAATAGTTTATACTGGGAAACAAGTACAAGCAAAAATTAACAGAAGAAAACTGTACACAACAGTATAGCTGATGTTCATGCACAACTTCAGACAGACAAGAGCCAAGTACTGAAAGGCCCACTTCAGGGCCAAGGACTGTAGAACACACTTCTGAGCTAAACAAAAAAAAATGGCCACTCCTGGGCAAAGCAAAGAGAATTCCAGCTTCTGGGCTAAACAAAGAAAATGCTTATTCAGCATAAAACAAAGGGAATGGCAGCTTCTGGGCAAAGCAAAGGAATACAATGTGCTGAATACAAACACAGGATAAACAAATAAGCACAGCAGGCAATAAGGCACTGGAGCTGGGAAAGTCTAAGCAGTATTACTAACTATGCCAAATGCAGAGACAAGGTCAGGACAGTTCAGGGTTCAAAGGCAAGCAGTAAGTATCCAAACTTAGGCAATATCACCAGCAGGAAGTCCGGCAACAAAGAGGAAGCAGGAACAGGATAGACTTCAATGCCAAAGCAACGAGTAAAGGCAGAGGTTGCTCAATATCTAGTCAGAAAGCACTTCCCTGATTTGTTAGCATCCAGAGAGGGTGGAACTGATAGACACAGATACTCATGATAATATTCCTCCACAAACCCCTGCAAGTAAGCATCCTCCAGTGACACAGACAGAGCAAACTGGACTCTGAACCTGGAGTCCCTGATTCCATCCCAGGCATGGCCCAGTATGGGAGTCACCAGTGGTGTCCCCGCCATGCAGTTTGCATTTTAGTACGAACAGAGCATATGGGATCTTGACATATCCTTATGTGCATCTTTCATGAGAGGGAACTTTACGTTCCTTATGTGTTTATGCTGGGTTGGCCTGCTTCCTCTCTCAGGCCGAGTGGAACTTTCCACTGTGTGGAGTGGGCCATCTCTCCATCTAGGGAGCTCTGTCTAATACATTTATGGGATGTAAACCAAATCAGACTTCACTTGTATGGAGAGATGGCACAGATAGGCAGGCAGGTTTAGGCTAGCAGTCCCCAGTCCCACTAATGTTCACAAATGCCGGCCCCTCTAATAAAAAAACATCCATGCATCTCTACATGTATTTCTTTGAATTTCAATAAAATGTAAAAAAAAAAAAAAATTTTTTGTGGTGTCACCCCCTGGATGTCTGAAGTTTGCTCTTCGGTTTTATTATATTCTGTAAGCATGTTATGCCTGCAGGTGTTGTTGTTTTATCTCACTAAATGTCAGTTAACAAGTCTCTATCAAAATACAGAATGCACTTATTGTAATGATAGGGAAGGATATATGTTTGTATGACTAGAAGCAAATACAGGTTAAAGTATGCAGAAAATTGTGTTACTTTTATTCTCTTTGATGCAAAAGGGCTTTATAATTAAAAAGTCAGTTCTCTGACAAAATATTAGATGTGAAAAAAATATTCCTTCATAGAAAGGGACATTAGAGAGTAGGCATGTAGATTTAGTTAAAAATAGCTTTTTCCTTTCAACTAGTAGCTTTAGTATTATTTTTTTAGTACTTATAATACATAGACTAACAGTGTATAACCCATATGATTATTGTTGTGGCTGTTAACTTTCCAAGTAACTAATGTAACAATCTCTATATTCAAAAAGTTATAGCAGCAATATTTCTTGCACACACTGTGGCCTAGATGACAAGTGGAGGACAATAATTACGTAAAGAAGTGCAAACATGATTGCGAGGTTGCAAAATTTCTACTACCAAAATCTGTATTACAAGTCATGCCTGAAAAAAAAGTATTGCAAGCTTGCAGTAACTAATACTCCTTAATACTTTCAATGACAAGCACAAGGTGGAAATTCACACTCGTATTCCAAGTCCATGGTTAACCCTTGTACTCTAGCGATAATAACATTAAACTTGGAAATAATAACCAAAGTAAAAAAAAAAACATTACAAGTTGAAAGTAAACGGTTGCGGTCGAGGGCAAACAAAATTTGCGCTCAACGGATTTATCGCACCTGACCTAGTGTAAGGGTTAAAAAAAGGCTGCACCAAAAAAAGGCTACACCATAAATACATGAAAATAAACTATTACAATCATATTTACCCTTTCTGATTAATATTTTTTTTTATAAGGGTTAAAACGTATATGGTATATGACATGGTATTAGACTGGAAAGGGCTATACTGTATGTGTGTGTGTGTATATATATATATATATATATATATATATATATATATGTATATGTATATATATATATATATATATATATATAAACATACATACTCATATACACACATTATAGCCCTTTCCAGTCTATACAATGGACTACAATCAAGAGTTTGTTATTTTCAAAGCAGGACAAGATGTTCTGATCTTTGCTAAGGGTTTAGCTGTAGTCCATTTCAGTCTCTTTAGCATTGGTGGCTTTTAAGCATTTGGGAACTTGGGGGGTATAATCCCCTCTGTGCCTCCCAATTGATTAATTGCTGTCCTTGTCAGAAAGCCTGTTTAAGTTTGCACAGTCTTTTCATTTTTCACAGGTCCATAGGAGGAGGGTGCCTCTTAAACTTTGTGAGCTGCCTGCTGCAGGGCAGTTACTTTTATGGTAAGTGCTATATTATATTATATTCTTATATTGGCACTTAAACGGTTAATTCAGTTTTTCTGAGGAGGGGTTATATTACAGGGCATTGACAAGGTTCTGGCTCATGACTTTTTATTACTTTGTATGCGATTTTCATTTTAATGTTCTTTTGCAACATTTTTTTCCCTGGGTAAGGTTATGAGTGTCCGGGTGTGTTGTGATGTTTTGGTGGGCAGAGCCTGCTGAAGAGGTAGTTTTGGGCACACTTTTTCAAACCAGGAAGTGCAGCTCTGGGCTGTGTACAAGTGGCTTTTTCTTTGCTGCAGAGTGGTTTCAGCCCGGAGGTTCCCATTTTTTCTCTGTTTGATCAGCAGGTTCAGGTAGGCACTTTAGCAATCTGGCTGAGGTTTAGAGGTGCCCATGTTTATTTTACTTTACTTTTATAAAGTTTAAGTTTGTTGCTATAAATGTCTGTGTTAACATTACTTTTTTAAAGGCATAGTAACGTTTTTTAGGTTCCTTTTTTATTTCGTATAAATTTATTATTTGAAATTTATTTTTTGTGTTTTGCTGGACTAAGTGGCCCTGCAAAATGTTATTTGTACTCTGTTGGGGGCTAATGTGGAACCTCCTATTTCTGTTCCTCATGTATTGAGGGAACATTGCATTACAAAGATAAACTTTTTGAATCTGAGACGTTTTTTTCTAGGAAAGATGCTGTTCAAGTGCAGCCTTGTTCTAAGGCATCCATTCCCTTGTCTGCCCGCATGTTATACCCTGTGCTTCCTCTCATGCTCCAGCTGGAGTTTTCTTTGCAGGATATGACTTCTCATATATCTTCTGCAGTTTCTGAAGGTTATCTGCTTTCCCTATGTTGCAGGGGAAGCGTAAGAGGAAATTTAAAAATTTGGAGACCCCTGTTTCAGGGGTTGTTTTTTTCTAATGTCTCTTCTCAGAAGTCTGAAGAAGAGGATTCTTCTTTATTGTCTGAGGGTGAGATCTATGACTCTAACAGTATATTTCCTTCTTCTGATGCTGAAGTTGTATCATTCAGGTTCAAATTAGAGCACCTCCGTTTGCTACTTTAGGAGTTTTTGTCTACTTTGGATGATTCTGATTCTATGGTTGTAATGACACCTAAGAAATCTAGCAAGCTTATTATATATTTTTATGTTCCTTCCGCAGTGGAGGTATTCCCTGTCCCTGATCGTGCTTCAGAGATTGTTATATGTGAGTGGGAGAAGCCTGGGATTCCTTTTTCCCCTTCTCCAATTACATTTTTTTTTTCTATTGCTTAAAGAGTCTTGGTAGACAGTGCCTAAGGTTGAGGGTGCTATTTCTACTTTGGCTAAGAGAACTTCTATTCCCATTGAGGATAGTTGTTCTTTTTAGGATCCTATGGATAAGAAGCTTGAAGCTTTTCTTAAGAGGATGTATGTTCATCAGGGGTTGCAATGGCAGCCTGCGGTGTGTATTGCTACTGTCACTAGCGCAGCAGCTTATTAATTTGATGCGTTGTCTGATTCTATTTGGTCAGACACTCCTCTTGAGGAGATTCAGGATAGGATTAAGGCTCTTAAATTGGCTAATTCCTTTATTTCTGACGCTTCTCTTCAAGTTATCAAATTGGCAAAGATTTCTAGCTTTGCTGTTTTAGCTCGCAGATTTTTATGGTTAAATTCCTCTTCTGCGGATGTTTCTTCTAAACTAAGCTTTTGTCTTTTCCTTACAAGGGTAAGACCTTGTTTGGACCAGGTCTGGCTGAAATTTTTCCTCATATTACGGGAGGTAAGGGTCATTTTCTTCCTCAGGATAAAAGACATATACAAAAGTGTCAAAGTAATTTTCATTCCTTTCAGAACTTCTCAGCTAAACCTTCCCCTTCCTCTTCCAAGCAGGAGCATTCTAAGTCATCCTGGAAGTCCAATAATTTCTGGAATAATGGGAAGCAATTTATAAAGCCTGTTACTGACTCAAAGTCAGCATGAAGGGTCTGCCCCTGATCCGGGAGCGGATCTTGTGGGGGGGGGGGCAGATTTTCTTTTTTGCTCAGGCTTGGGATCGGGATGTTCCGGATCCCTGGGTGGTGATCATTGTATGCAAAGAGAACAGAGTTTTCAAAAACTTTCCTGCGCTGCCTAGTTTTGGTTAGCCTTAACTCCTGAAATATCAACCCCAATTGATATTGAATACGTTTGTAAAGAAGAGAGTTTAGGAGTATGAGGCGCAAATAAATGCTACAACCTTAAAAGAGTTTTAAATGTGTTGCTATATGATTGGAGAACTAAAATAAAAGATACCTTTTAATATAAAATAAAGTTATCTTTATTGGTACAATAGTGAATAAACAATTGTGTGTTAAATCAATTCTTTTCAATCGGTATACGGATATTTATATATACAATCCTGTATTTATATCTATAGATCTGTCTATAAAAAGTCTATCAAAAATCTGTAAAAATTTGTAAAAAATCTATAAAAAATCTATTAAAAATACATAAAGATCATAGAGGGGAATAGTAAAATGTCATGTAAATGTAAAAGATTGGAAGAATTTTTCTGGATATATCCTGTCTAGGTATGAGAAGAACCTGACTAAGCGAAGTATATATGTGTTGGGAAAATATTCCACAAGTAATCTTAAAACGTGTAGTCGAAATAGATTTGCTAGTATATATGCAATACACCTAGTACATAAAAACCTAGTGTAGTGTAAAGTGGTGATCATTGTATCCCAGGGTTACAAGCTAGAGTTCAGGACTTATCCCAGGGGCAGGTTTCTTCTCTTCAGGTTATCTGTAAACCAGATAAAGTAAGAGGCGTTCTTGTGTTGTGTCCAGGATCTTTCCGACATGGGAGTAATAGTTACTGTTCCTTTTCAGGAACAGGGTGTGTGTTTTTATTCCAATCTGTTTGTAGTTCCCAAAAGAGAGGAACATTCCGTCCTATTCTAGATTTCAAGAGTGTGAACAAGTTTCTCAGAGTTCCGTCTTTCAAGATGGAGATTGTTTGTTCGTTCCATTCTTCCTTTAGTTCAGGAGGGTCAGTTCATGACCACAGTGGATTTAAAGGATGCGTATCTGCATTTTCCTATCCACAAGGATTATCACAAGTTTTTAAGATTTGCGTTTCTAGACAAACATTTTCAGTTTGTGGCCTTTTCATTTGGTCTTGCTACGGCTCCCAGAATTGTTTTGAAGGTTCTGGGAGCATTTTTGGTGGTTCTTTGGTTACAGGGTGTTGCAGTGGCGGCTTATCTGGACGATTTTTCTGGTTCAGGTGCCATCTCTTCAACACAGAGATATTGTTGTCTTTTCTGTGCTCCCACGGTTGGAAGGTGAATTTAGGAAAAAGTTCCTTGATTCCAGCTACAGGAGTGGTATTTTTGGGAACAATAATAGATTCCCTAGAAATTAAGTTTTTTTCTGACAGAGGCCAGAAAATCAAAGATCTTCAATCCTCTTATTCTTCAGGCCTTTCCCTGGCCATCAGTAGCTCAGTGTATGGAGGTTATTGATCTGATGGTGTCAGTTATAGACATCATTCCGTTTGCTTGGTTCCATCTCAGGCCTCTGCCGTTATGCATGCTCAGACAATGGAAAGAGGATTATGTGGATTTGTCTACACGTATTGTTTTTGATCAGGAGATAAGAAACTTTCTTCTGTGGTGGTTGTCCCAGGATCTTCTCTGGGAACCTGCTTCCGCAGACCTACCTGGGTGATTGTGGCCATGGATGCCAGTCCTGGGATGGGGAGCCGTCTGGGGTTCATTAAAGGCTCAGGGTCTTTGGAGGAGTCGGTTATTCCTATAAATATTCTAGAGCTGAAGGCAATCTTCAATGCTCTTCTGGCCTGGCATCAGTTAGCTTCAGTCCAGTTTATCAGATTTCAGTCAAACATAACGTCCGTGGCTTACATCAATCATCAGGGGGGACTCAAAGTTCCTTGGCCATGATGACAAATGTAGCCAGGATTATTCAGTAGACACAATTGTTGTCTGTCTGCGATCCACATTCCAGGGGTGGACAATTGGGAAGTGGATTTTCTCAACCGACAGACGTTTCATCCAGGGGAGTGGGTACTCCATTCGGAGGTATTCTAACTTGATTCTCAAGTGGGGGCAGCTGGAGCTGGATCTCATGGCATCTCGTCAGAATGCCAAGCTTCTAAGGTATAGGTCACGGTCTCGACATCCTCAGGCTGTACTGTTAGATGCTTTGACCGTTCCTTGGAACTTCAGTCTAGCATATGTTTTTCCTCCGTTCGCTCTCCTTCCACGGGTCATTGCTTGAATCAGACAGGAGAGGGCGTTGGTGATTCTCATTGTGGATCTGGTGGAGATATAATCTCTTCAACCTTGGAGTCTTCCGTTATGGAAGGGCATTCTACTTCAGGGGCCCTTCCTTCATCCAAATTTTGTTTCTCTGTAGCTGACTGCTTGGAGATTGAACGCTTGACATTATCTAAGCGTGGTTTTTCTGAATCAGTTATTGAAGCTATGATTCATGCTCGTAAGCCTGTGTCTAGAAAGATTTATTATAAGATTTGGCGTATATATTTGTATTGGTGTGATTCCAGAGGTTTTTCTTGGAGTAGAGTTAAAATTCCTAAGATTTTGTCTTTTCTCCAAGAGGGTTTGGAGAAGGGTTTATCTGCTAGTACCTTGAGGGGTCAAATTTCTGCTTTATCTATTTTGTTGCATAAACTTCTGGCAGATATGCCAGATGTTAAGTCTTTTTGCCAGGTTCTGGTTAGAGTCAGGCCTAGGTTTAAATTGGCTACTCCTCCGTGGAGTCTCAATTTGGTTCTTAGAGTTCTTCAACATGCTCCTTTTGAACCTATGCATTCCTTGGATATTAAGTGTTTATTCTGGAAAGTTTTGTTTTTGGGGGCTATTTCTTCTGCTCGAAGAATTTCGGAGCTTTCAGCTTTGCAGTATGAATCTCTTTTCATTATTTTTCATTCTGATAATGTAGTTCTGCGTACTGCCTTAGTTTTTCTTCCTAAGGTGGTTTTGGATGGGAATATTAATCAAGAGATTGTTGTTCCTTCCTTGTGTCCTGATCCTTCTTCTCATAAGGAACATTTGTTGCACAACCTAGATGTGGTACGTGCTTTAATGTTTTATTTACAGGCAACTAAGGATTTTCGTCAGTCTTCTTCCTTATTTGTTGTTTATTCTGGGAAGAGAAAGGGTCAGAAAGCTACGGCTTCTTCTTTTTCGTTGAGTATTTTTCGCTTGGCTTATGAAACTGCTGGACGGCAGCCTCCTGAGAGAATCACAGCTCTTTCTACCAGGGATGTTTCTTAATAATGGAGCTTCTATGAAACAGATTTTCAGGGCTGCTACTTGGTCATCCTTACACACGTTTTCAATATTTTATGAATTTGATACTTTTGCTTTGGCTGAGGCTTCTTTTGGGAGAAAGGTTCTTCAAGCAGTGGTGCCTTCTGTTTAGGTTACCTGTCTTGTCCCTCCCTTATCATCTGTGTCCTCTAGCTTGGGTATTGATTCCCACTAGTAATTGATGATTCTGTGGACTCACCATATCTTAGGAAAGAAAACATAATTAATGCTTACCTGATAGATTTATTTATTTCCGGATATGGTGAGTCCATGGCCCACCCTTTATTTAAGACACTTTATTTTTCTATAAACATCAGGCACCTCTGCACCTTATATTACTTCCCTTCTCCTTTCCTTTTTGTTGAATGACTGGGGATTGTGGGTGGGGGAGTGGTATTTGACAGTTTTTGCTGTGGTGCTCTTTGCCGCCTCCTGCTGGTCGGGGGGGGGGATATTCCCACTAGTAATTGATTCCGTGGACTCACTATATCCGGAAAGAAATACATTTATCAGGTAAGCATAAATTATGTTTTTTTTTATCAATTTTAATATTTTTTATTGTGTTTTACCGTGATTTTAGTGGAAATATCTTCAGATATATCTTGAGAATATCTGTAAATGTAATGAGATTTGTATTTCTAAATAGATATTTCTATTTTCATATAGATTTATAGGTATAGATATATATTTAAAATAAAAATCATTACATATATATATATATATATATATATATATATATATATATATATATAAATATATATATATTTAAAAATTAAAAGAACATTTTCTTCTATGTGAAGAACACTGGAATACAAAATATGCATAATTACCCTTAAGTTCAGCACAGTTGGTCTAATGCGTGTCGGGTTAGTGCTCGGACAATAAGGCCTCTAGTTATCAACGCGTCTACTTACCTGCCATCGCCGGCCCAATACGCCCGCCTAAGCTCACCTACCATCGCCGCCGCGGACCTGAAAAATCTCGCCAAAGTTATTAATAAATCTGTCAAAAAGCCGCGCACCAAGTACGGGGCGATGAGCAGCGGACTGTGATAGTTATCACTCATCCGATCTCGCTGCTCTTTGGCTTTTTGACAGCTTTATTGACAAGCTGTCACTAAGCACCAACACTAAACTACACTGTTCTACCCCCTATAGCGGCGCCCCCCGAGCCCCCCGCAACGAAACAAAGTTAGTAACCCCTAAACCGGCGCTTCTAGACCCCGCCGCAACTATAATAAATGCATTAACCCCTAAACCGCCGCTCCCGGAGCCCACCACCACCTACATTATACCTATTAACCCCTAATCTGATGTCCCCTATACCGCCGCCACCTATAATAAAGTTATTAACCCCAATCCTGTGGATCCCGGACCTCGCCGCAACTAAATAAATAGTTTAACCCCTAAACCGCCGCTCCCGGACCCCGCCGCAACCTATATTAAACTTATTAACCCCTAATCTGCCCCCCTACACCGTCGCCACATATAATAAATTTATTAACCCCTATCCTGCCCCCCCTATACTACCGCAATCTATAATAAATGTATTAACCCCTATCCTGCCCCCCACACTGCCGCCAATATAATAAAATTATTAACCACTAAACCTAAGTCTAACACTAACCCTAACACCCCCCTAATTTAAATATTAATTAAATAAATCTAAATAATAGTACTCTTATTAACTAAATTAATCCTATTTAAAACTAAATACTTACCTTTAAAATAAACCCTAATATAGCTACAATATAAATAATAATTTTATTGTAGCTATCTTAGGATTTATTTTTATTTTACAGACAAATTTAATTTTTTTTTAACTAGGTACAATAGCTATTAAATAGTTATTAACTATTTAATATCTATCTAGTTAAAATAAAGATAAATTTACCTGTAAAATAAAAACTAACCTAAGTTACAATTACACCTAACACTACACTATAATTAAATAAATTATTCCTATTTAAATTTAAATACTTACCTGTAAAATAAACCCTAAGATAGATACAATGTAATTAATAATTACATTGTAGCTATTTTAGGATTTATATTTATTTTACAGGTAACTTTGTATTTATTTTAGCTAGTTAGAATAGTTATTAAATAGTTATTAACTATTTAATAACTACCTAGTTAAAAGAAATACAAAATTACCTGTAAAATAAATCCTAACCTAAGTTACAATTAAACCTAACACTACACTATCATTAAATTAATTAAATAAATTAGCTACAAATAACTACAATTAAATTCAATTAAATAATTATATATTTATAATTATATATTTATATAATTAAATTATTAATAATTTTTAAATAGGAATAATTTATTTAATTATAGTGTAGTGTTAGGTGTAATTGTAACTTAGGTTAGTTTTTATTTTACAGGTAAATTTCTCTTTATTTTAACTAGATAGCTATTAAATAGTTAATAACTATTTAATAGCTATTGTATCTAGTTAAAATAAATTGAAATTTGCCTGTAAAATAAAAATAAATCCTAAGATAGCTACAATAAAATTATTATTTATATTGTAGCTATATTAGGGTTTATTTTAAAGGTAAGTATTTAGTTTTAAATAGGATTAATTTAGTTTATAAGAGTACTATTATTTAGATTTATTTAATTAATATTTAAGTTAGGGGGGTGTTAGGGTTAGTGTTAGACTTAGGTTTAGTGGTTAATAATTTTATTATATTGGCGGCGGTGTGGGGGGCAGGATAGGGGTTAATACATTTATTATAGGTTACGGCGGTATAGGGGGGGCAGGATAGGGGTTAATAAATTTATTATAGGTGGCGACGGTGTAGGGGGGGGCAGATTAGGGGTTAATAAGTTTAATATAGGTTGCGGCGGGGTCCGGGAGCGGCGGTTTAGGGGTGAAACTATTTATTTAGTTGCGGCGAGGTCCGGGATCCGCAGGATAGGAGTTAATAACTTTATTATAGGTGGCAGCGGTATAGGGGGGCAGGATAGGGGTTACTAGGTATAATGTAGGTGGCGGCGGCGGCCGGGAGCGGCGGTTTAGGGGTTAATGCATTTATTATAGTTGCGGCGGGGTCTAGGAGCGGCGGTTTAGGGGTTAATAACTTTATTTAGTTGCGGGGGGTCCGGGGGCGCCGGTATAGGGGGTAATACATTTATTTAATTGCGGCGGTGTAGGGGGGGCAGATTAGGGTTTTTTGATAACTAGCAAAAGTAGTCAGATAGTGCCGAACTTGTGTGCGGAACATCTGGAGTGACGTAAGAATCGATCTGTGTCGGACTGAGTCCGGCGGATCGAAGCTTACGTCACTAAATTCTACTTTTGCCGGTGTCTAGGGCTTGATAACTAAGGCGAATCAGCCTCGCCACAAATACGCTGCGGAATTCCAGCGTATTTGAGGTTGATGGCTTGATAACTAGGGGCCCATGTGTTAGATTTATTTTAACAATGAGCTCTATTGAAGTCTATGTGGAAAAGACATTAACAAGGTCGCAAAATATCCAAAGTCATGAAGTTAGCGCGCATCGGGTATCACTTGTGCGCTAACCTGCATTAAAAATTTACTTTGAGCACAATTAGCATACAAGTAAAATAAAATCTGTTAGTGTGCCACATGTAATATGTCCCTAAGTGTCCTAATAGTATGAACGTCCTCTGCCGAGCTGTCAATAGTGCTGTTGCTCTGGCTGCCGTCTGCCTATTTGTGCTGCTGTCTAACTGCTCCTCTTCTGCCTACAAAACAGATTTAAAATGGATGATATAGATTAGCATAAAAGAAACACATAATGAAATCCTTATAGTTACAGTTACCTTTTTACTTTACAAAAATAAGCAATATCTGGTTTAAATTAGTTTTATTTCTTGCAAACATTTTATAGTTCGCATTGCAGGGAAGCTTTGCGCTCACAAGAGCCCGCTTGCATAGGTTTCAATGGGCGCCTCGTTCTCATGCTGTGAGAAACAGCAGAGAACATAGCGCAGTGAAGGGGATAAGTCACACAGCGAGGGGCAGCAAAATTAAAATATATTTGCATATGAATATATACATATATTTATTTTATGTGTTTATATGTGTATAACACTTTTACTACTCATTCCCCAGCTTTGCATAACCAACATTGTTATATTATTATACTTTTTTACCCTCTAAGATTGCCTGCAGGCTGCCCCTTATCTCAGTGCTTTTAAAAAAAATATTTTTACAATCTTGCACTTCAGCCAGAAAGTGCTAGTTCATGTGTGCCATAACATGGAGAATAATAATGGTTCACAAACCAGCACTGATTGGCTAAAATGCAAGATGGTAAACAGCCCTGAGATAAGAGGCAGTCTGCAGAGGCTTAGATACAGGTAATTATAGCATTAAAAAGTATATTAATTTAATAGTGTTAGTTATGCAAAACTGGGGAATAGATAATAAAGGGATTATTTATCTTTTTGACACAATAAAATATTTCAAGTAGACTGTCCCTTTAATTAAATATAAACTCAATCAAGGCAGTTTGGGCATGACTGTCCCTGTAGCATAGGCACAAGCCCAAACGCCTGCTTTCCTCAAAGACCCCTGCAAACTCACTAAGCTGGCCTCCTCAGTTACCTTTTGTTAGTCTATATATTTGGTATTAGTCCATTCAGCCCCAGAACATACACAGGATTTCTGAAATCATTGGAAAAAAAAAAAGCCAGAACAAATCAACAAATGCTGTTAAACTATCCAATAGGTATGTACTGAAGAATACAAAAAGTACAGCTTGCTTATGTGTTAACTGTTTTTGGCAAATGTTGCACTTTCTCTTTGTTTTGTGGGTTATTTGTTGTTTTTTAATAATTAAATGCAATAAAAATATTTTACTTTGATAGAGTGGGTGATTATACTACAGACAAAATAGTTGTCTTAAAACTGGTATTTATATTAATATCTAGGTTAGCCAATAAAAAGGAGATATGATTGTATTGTAGTCTATAACATATTTTGACCTCTTTTAAGATTAATGCTCATTTATGATATGTCAAGTCTCTGGGTATTAGAGTGATACAGTAACAGGCTTGCCTATGATCCATTGCAACTCATGTGACTGCCTTAGGGGACAACAACAGTGAGTGAATTACTGTGCTATTTATTTATTGAGAGTGAGTTTGGTAGCTTCTGACTGCTTTCTCCTTGACAGACCCAGAGCTCTCCCTCATCTATTCTCACCCCATACCTCTCCCTGCACATGGTGATTTCAGCGTATCATATAAAACAGTACACTTAAAGGGTATGAGAGGCAGGAGTGACCCATATCTGCAAAGGTCTAAGTCAATGCTACAAGATCTACCAGCTACAAGTGAAACTCAGGGGCCTTACATCTGGTAAAGACTGGTGTAGGTGCAGTGATCCTTGATAGATCTTTTTTCTTTACCTTTCTTGGGCTGAATTGGGATGTCACAGGTGGCTTCTCAAGAGTCATCCTCCCAGCTACCTGTGTGGCGCTTCAACTCACTGACACCTGAATTTTTATTTGAAATATGTATGTACATATGCAACAGGAAAACAGGAAAACACGTTTATGTTTGGATCATGTTTGTTTTTTTTAAAAATCCCAGGAGATTTTATTTTATTCCCCTCCCTTCTACCTCACTTTTTTTTTTTTTATAATATTTTTATTAAGGTTTTAAAGACACAAAACAGGCACAAAGAAAATCACATTAAAAAGCAATATGCATATTAAATGTCAAAGTAAGAAATACAGATAATTGCCCAGTTATACAGATAAAAGTAAACCTCAGATTTTCATTTAAGGAATATCCCCCAAAGACATGATGTTTAATCAAACAAAGTGATTTTCCTCCATGATAAATAGAGGTCGCTCTTCGACCCCTAAAGAAGAGTTTGAGTCAGAATGGGGAATTTTAGGGGGAAAAGTAAAATAACACAATGGGCCACTTTTGGACCCCAGATGGAGACTACTAGCTCTTGATACATATTCTCTAGAATAATATGGATATATTTGTATAGATACAGCTTGTCTATTTACATTTAGTATACTTAAAGAAAAATAAAACCCAAATTTTTTCTTTCATGATTTAGATAGAACATGCAATTTTAAACAACTTTCTAATTTACTTCTATTATCTAATTTGCTTTATTCACTTGATATACTTTGCTGAAAAGCATATCTAGATAGGCTAAGTAGCTGATGATTGGTGGCGGCACATATATCGTTTCTGTGATTGGCTCACCCGTGTACAATGCTTCTTCTTTAACAAAGGATATATAAGGAATGAAGCAAATTAGATAATAGAAGAAAATTTGGATGTTGTTTAAAATTGTATTCTCTATATGAATCATTAATGAAAAAAAATGGGTTTAATGTCCCTTTAAACACATAGGAAGTAAGACCCGCCATAAAGAATATCTTACATTAATTGTCTCTAAAAGTATTGTAGCTATGTTGCTAAACTGGAAGCTACAAGTAAAAATTTGTGGGTTCAATCTCTCAGGTCTCAATATGATTATGTATTCTATGCTATCAGAGATAATACAGGATCATCATAACCTCAGTATTAGCAGGGCTCTGAGAAAAATATTTTAATGCAGTTATTTCCCATATTAACATAAAGGATCAGCATGTACATGACTATGTAGAAACAGACCATATATCTCAATAATTTCAGATCTAACTGTGCAATTCTGTCAGGAGTAAGGTGGTGAGAAACTGCCAGGATAGTTGTGCTGAATAAATGTATTTCATTAGTCTACTATGTGCAGCGGGAAGTATCACACTATATAGATACTAGGTTAGGGGATTGAGTGGAAAGCAGGTCTCAGCTTCTGACTGAACATTTTGTACAAGATAAAGCATGTAAGCTGGTGGAAGTATTGCCATAACAACCAATTAGAATATATGAGTTAATGTAGTATATGTGACCTTTAACGTTAAGTTGATGACAGTAGATAAGAAGGCTCTGAGAAAGGAGCAGACTATATTCTTTAGTGTAAACTAAATATGTCCCATAAGGCTTCTGTGTACTCATGGTTATATAGGTACTGACTGACCACACAACCTAATAATTTTAGAGGCATCAATGCAGTTTCAGCAGGTGTAGGGTGGTACAGATTATGTACTCTGTATAAATCTATTCTGGTAATCTACTATAAGTAATATTAAATGTCGCTCTGTATAGGTAGATGGACAGGAGATTAGGTGAGGAGCAGGTCCCAACTTCTGATTAGATAAAACATGCCCTATATACATTTAAGTCGGTGAAAATAACAACATAAACAATAGTTTAAATTAAATGAGTAAACAGTAAATGGAATAAATATGGCCCTTAACGTAGGGTTGGTAGCAGTGAATAAAAAGGCTCTGCTAGTGACCAGACTCAGCTATTGACAGTGGGGACCCAGCTTAGCATATATTGTTACATAATGGGCACAAGCCTAAAGTAAAAACTGAGAACAGGGTAGAAGGGTTAAACGCTGTGACATAATAGAGTAAACCCAGGTCATTTGGTATTCTCCCATATTTCAGACTAATAAGCCATCATTAGGGGATGCAATAATGAACAATCCTGCATGTTTGGTATAACTCTGACCTTGGAAAGTCCAAGGCAGCAAATCTTTAGGTGAAGGCAGTTCTTCGGATGGTTATATGAGCCAATACCCACAAACCGGATATTGTACCTGACGGAGTTCATCCAACACCTATTTTAGTTGCAGAGAGGGTTAAAAAATGTTCCCTAGGGGATCTCATCAGATCACGGTACTTGGTTGTTATCTTTGCTGCTTGCCTGTGCGGATAAGCAAGTTAACCAATTCCAGACCGGAGAACACAGGGGCCAAAGTAAAGAAGGTTCATAGCCTGGTAGGTGGGACAGTCGGCAGACCAAAAATTACTTGTTGAGGTATGGAAACATCTTCTGTCCCGTAGCCACATGTGGTAATAGACCAACAGGTCCCAAATGGATTCTCAAGTAGGGGTGAAGCAGGGCTGGGCATGTGTAGCTGCAGATTCCAGACCGCAAGTGCCAGGAGCAGGCATCTTAATGTTAGTGGGCATCACAGGTCTCCGTGGGTCTAGTCCGTCGCTCCCAATCTGCTGTAACATCAGCGGCACTGCTCCTCTTGCAAGGTTCTCCTCACTATGCTCAGCGTCAGTCACTGATACGGCTCTCCTCTCCAAGCCAGCCGGGAGCTCCCCTAACTTGCTGGACAGTACACTCAGAGAGGCTAAGACCCCTTTTGGGTAAGTTTCACCGCTCAATGTAGTTTGTGGGAACTTACTAGTTAGGTTTACGGGAGGTGCTTGGATCGGGTATAAGAGAGGTTCGGTCTGTATCTCCTGTGGAGGCTGCATCTTTTCTTTTACACTGGCACATATACCTTTTAGATAGATATATTCCTCCTCAAGTACTGCGAAAAGCCTATTGTAATGGGCATCCAGCATGGCTTTGATTTCCCTCACAACCAGTTTAGTGTCCAGCGCCATATTGAAAAGATAATGCGTGAGTTTAAATCTGGTATAGTATGTCCCTTGTCACTAAAGTTAGTAAGATTTCTGCTGTAGGGAGATATGTTACAAGCTATTCTCCTTATTTGCAAAGATTATCAGTGTCTATGCACTGCATACCCGGCTTACTAGATACGGGGGGGGGGGGGTGTTGACTGCCTTAGGCCTCAACACTCCGGATCAGTTTCCAAAGTTTATATAATCCCAATAATATAGTATCATCCGAATCAGTTTAATCTGTAGACTCTTATTTTCGGGGGGTGTGAGTTGGATGGTCTTCTTCGACACTAATAAAATGCAGATTATCTGTGATTCCCTTGGAGCAACCGATATTGCGACCATTCAAGGTGCTGCTCAGAGACACGCCCCTGTATTTCTTTTTTATTTAGAATCTCTTTCTCTAACACAAACACATCAATATGAAATGGAAATATGTCATGATATTTTATAGAAAAATATAATAGTGTTTATGCACTGCAGTTTAGCGCAAATAATGATCAGTTCTTTCTTTAATACATTGATTAACAGGACCCATTATTAAATCAATATCACTTAATACCTCAGATATTGTAAGATGTGGAGGATAAACTAATATAACATTATTAAAATTCCAATATATTTTACAAAATGGGAAAACAATAATCTTATATAAATTCATTATTAATTACAAAAAATATTTTAACAGTATAAGCTTGAATTTCAGAGCACTGTTAATGTTCCCTTTTTGTTTTTGGAGAAATAGCTATGCCCAGATAATTTAAAGGGACACTGAACCCAAAAAAAATATTTCGTGATTCAGATAGAGCATGCAATTTTAAGCAACTTTATAATTTACTCCTATTATCAATTGTTCTTCGTTCTCTTGCTATCTTTATTTGAAAAAGAAGGCATCTAAGCCTTTTTTTTTATTCAGACTCTGGACAGCACTTTTTTATTGGTGGATGAATTTATCCACCAATCAGCAAGAACAACCCAGGTTGTTCACCAAAAATGGGCCGGCATCTATTCTTGCATTTCAAATAAAGATACCAAGAGAATGAAGAAAATTTGATAATAGGAGTAAATTAGAAAGTTGCTTAAAATTACATGCTCTATCTGAATCACGAAAGAAAAAAATTTGGGTTCAGTGTCCCTTTAAATATTTTACAAAGAGGTATGATCTATGCTGACATAATCATTATTTTCATTATTTATTTTTTACCAAAAATAGCTATGATAATTTTTGAAGCGTCTTATATAGACTGCTTCACAAAATGTGTGAAAAAGATCTATTGAGTACACACATGTAATCTAGCAGCCCATATAGTTTTTTTTTTATTTTTAAGTGGCGCACTAACGTTAGCGCATATTACAAGTTGAAAGTAAATGCGTACTGCTGAGCGCAATCTAAATATGCGCTTGTCAGTCTGGCACAACTAAAGACATAAAGGGTTAGAGCTAACAATAAATGTGTACTAAACACAAAATAAATACATTAAGATACAGTTTTGAACTCATATATACACTTTGTAATACAATTATTAATTTAAATATTAATAAAACATTTTATAAGTGTTAAAAGGTATATGGTATATGACAAGGTGTTTGAATGGAATGAGGGCTATATTGTGTGTGTGTGTGTGTATGTATATATATATATATATATATATACAGGGAGTGCAGAATTATTAGGCAAATTAGTATTTTGACCACATCATCCTCTTTATGCATGTTGTCTTACTCCAAGCTGTATAGGCTCAAAAGCCTACTACCAATTAAGCATATTAGGTGATGTGCATCTCTGTAATGAAAAGGGGTGTGGTCTAATGACATCAACACCCTATATCAGGTGTGCATAATTATTAGGCAACTTCCTTTCCTTTGGCAAAATGGGTCAAAAGAAGGACTTGACAGGCTCAGAAAAGTCAAAAATAGTGAGATATCTTGCAGAGGGATGCAGCACTCTTAAAATTGCAAAGCTTCTGAAGCATGATCATCGAACAATCAAGCGTTTCATTCAAAATAGTCAACAGGGTCGCAAGAAGCGTGTGGAAAAACCAAGGCGCAAAATAACTGCCCATGAACTGAGAAAAGTCAAGCGTGCAGCTGCCAAGATGCCACTTGCCACCAGTTTGGCCATATTTCAGAGCTGCAACATCACTGGAGTGCCCAAAAGCACAAGGTGTGCAATACTCAGAGGCATGGCCAAGGTAAGAAAGGCTGAAAGACGACCACCACTGAACAAGACACACAAGCTGTAACGTCAAGACTGGGCCAAGAAATATCTCAAGACTGATTTTTCTAAGGTTTTATGGACTGATGAAATGAGAGTGAGTCTTGATGGGCCAGATGGATGGGCCCGTGGCTGGATTGGTAAAGGGCAGAGAGCTCCAGTCCGACTCAGACGCCAGCAAGGTGGAGGTGGAGTACTGGTTTGGGCTGGTATCATCAAAGATGAGCTTGTGGGGCCTTTTCGGGTTGAGGATGGAGTCAAGCTCAACTCCCAGTCCTACTGCCAGTTTCTGGAAGACACCTTCTTCAAGCAGTGGTACAGGAAGAAGTCTGCATCCTTCAAGAAAAACATGATTTTCATGCAGGACAATGCTCCATCACACGCGTCCAAGTACTCCACAGCGTGGCTGGCAAGAAAGGGTATAAAAGAAGAAAATCTAATGACATGGCCTCCTTGTTCACCTGATCTGAACCCCATTGAGAACCTGTGGTCCATCATCAAATGTGAGATTTACAAGGAGGGAAAACAGTACACCTCTCTGAACAGTGTCTGGGAGGCTGTGGTTGCTGCTGCACGCAATGTTGATGGTGAACAGATCAAAACACTGACAGAATCCATGGATGGCAGGCTTTTGAGTGTCCTTGCAAAGAAAGGTGGCTATATTGGTCACTGATTTGTTTTTGTTTTGTTTTTGAATGTCAGAAATGTATATTTGTGAATGTTGAGATGTTATATTGGTTTCACTGGTAAAAATAAATAATTGAAATGGGTATATATTTGTTTTTTGTTAAGTTGCCTAATAATTATGCACAGTAATAGTCACCTGCACACACAGATATCCCCCTAAAATAGCTATAACTAAAAACAAACTAAAAACTACTTCCAAAACTATTCAGCTTTGATATTAATGAGTTTTTTTGGGTTCATTGAGAACATGGTTGTTGTTCAATAATAAAATTAATCCTCAAAAATACAACTTGCCTAATAATTCTGCACTCCCTGTATATAATACATAGCCGGTGGCCCAGCACTCCTTCCACATGGGTGCAATCACGTCCCGGGTGCTATCCTCGAAAGCTATATAGAAATGTCCAAATGTAGGAGGGCACTCACAGGATTTATAAAGCAACAAACAGTATATCTTTATTTCCAAGTTATTTGCACATTATTTGTAGAAGTCAACGTTTCAACCCATTTATGGGTCTTCTTCAAGACAGTAAACAATTTTTATAAAAATCTAAATAATTAATAGAATATATATATATATATATATATATATATATATATATATATATATATATATATATGTTTATATTACAGTTTGTATAATAATTCTTAGTAATTATTATTATTTTTCAATATTTTATAGTTAATATTTTAATAACTCACATCGAAGTTAGCAATTCTTCATATGCGCTAAACACCACAGACCTGTTTTGTGTCCTGCATTTCAAGCTCGAATCTACACTTCTTAAGTCACCCTCCAACCACTATTTTCCTGAAGCCCTCATTTGGCGATTTGCATTTGTAAAGGGAAAACATTTAGGGTGTGGGTGCGGCATCTGTTTAACCTTTATTGGGACGCAACATTGTTATGGACTTGCACACATATGTAGCTGATCTCAGTCTTGTCTGGATTTATACGGCTAACAATGACTGTTAGAATGTAACAATTGACCATGAACTGTCTTCTAACCTATACGGCTTACTGCTTATCACTAATCAACATACACTGCCTATGTTTAAAACAGCCTGCTTGGATATCTTTTCTAACGTAGCATCTAACCAGTAAACTGCCTGTTTATCATAAAGCTGGAACTTTGGATATAATGTGAGGATCTGACAGATCACATCAATGCATGCATGCTTATTTTACACATTTCTGTTATACTGGTACAATTACCAGACAAGTCTGATCAGCATTGATTTTTTGGCATTCTATTGCCACTGTAATTTATATACTAATAGCCATTGCTTTATATTAAAACTACATTATGTGAATAGATCTTAGTTGGGGAGCTCCCTAATTAGTTGTACATATATATACTGTATATATATATATATTTGTTTTTTTTTGTTTTGAGCATAGCTGTTTAGGATAACTTTAAGTACGTGGGTGTTTAAACACTAACCTAATAAATATTATTTGAATCCTTCAATATTATTGTGCTGGATAGGTTATTCTACCTGTTAGGTGATAATTGTGTTTCTATAGTTTCCTTTACAGGGCCTTTTTGTTTTTCAATTACTATATTCATAACCCTGTGCACCTTCATTTTGCACAAATTGAAAATGCAAAATGCAGTTAATATTTTTCATATAAATAAATTCCCTTGGTGCCATATGTAATAGCCCTCAATTAGGCTCTGTGTACAAGTATTGTATACAAAAGGGGTTGCCAGTTGTCTTCCATAAAAATACTGGACAATCTGTAGATGGACTTGACATAAACGGTAGGTGGGATCAAATGATGCCCATACTCAAAAGCAGTACCTTAGCCTCCACTTATGATCCCACCATGTATATTTTTCAAACCTGGGCAGTAGTTTTATCCCTTGGCTGCAAATAACATACAGATCAATAAGCAGTGGCCATCAATCATCCCGATAATATTGGATCGGGGTGATTTCAGTCTTACGACCGCTGCTTCTTAACTTCCGTTTCTGGTGGAAAAGAAATTATGGGGCGTCAATGCTGCATCCGCTGCTTAATAAATTGACCCACTTGACTGAGCCTCAATTATTTCCGCTCCATATTTGTAATGCTTTGAGGCATAGGAGGTCTTTTGCATTTAGTAAACACCCAGGGGCTTTAAAAACTGGGCATTTATGGCTCTATCATTTTTGTGAATATTTTACTGGACAGTTTGCTAAAATACTTGACTATCCAATTGGACACCTGGTAACACTATACATAAAGTTAGTTGATTTTGTAATTAAATGTTTTTATACATGGATAAAAACATAGATCCTGTATCCGTCTGTTATGAGATGCCTTTTTCATTTCTATAGTGTTGTACATTTTATTGGTCAGTGAGTATTTGCTCAACTACATCATTTAAATAGTTTTTTTATTTAACACTATTAAAAATGTACAAAGAAGAGAAAACAGCTTTCATAATTGACAAAAAAGACGAAAAAACATAATCAGATTATCTATTTTTATACTAATTAGTCATGGAAATTCTGGGACATTTCTTATTATAGTTCAAATTCAATAAATTAATAACAGGATTCTAATACAGCGCACCAGTATATTATTTTATATAATGTATATAATAGTGTAAAGTAGTAAAATAACGTTTATTCCATTTATAAAATGTTTATTACCTAAAATCCATTTTAAAGGGAGTTCAATGTAATTGTAAAGAGCTGAAAAGCAACAGTTTTAAAAAAAGTGTAATGTCAAAACAAAGTATTATGATGGTTTATGCAGTGATATTGCATGCACAGCATGTGTTGACCTGATTTGTATGTTTACTCTTGCTTAAAAATGCATTTCCTTTTATTGTTAGAAAGATTTTTATAACATATGACAGAGGGAAAAAAAGATGTCAACTTCAGACATTTCATCAGTGCTTATGGGCAGGAGTAAAAAGCCTGAAGACATAAATAGAGCACAATGCCACAGTATTAAGGAAATTCTTGACTTTCCAGACATCATAATTCAGTCAACCCTGAGTGAAAGTGGTTGGACTTGCATGCAGAATAAGAATGCAGATAAAAAGGTGACATTGGCCATTCCTACTTCAATGAGAGAGATATATATGTTCTCAATTAAATATTAAAAAGCATAGAAATTCTAAAATCAAACTCTACCCTATCATGTAATACATTGTATTATATTGCATTATGGACTTCTCTGGTGTGAGTAAGTTTTATTTTAGATTTCTGTTTTTTTATAGTTTGATTGGGAACTTAAACTCTTGCATTAACCTAAGTGTTTTCCATTGTATTCCACATTTTTTTTATAAAGTTTTTATTGAAAATTTCAACAATGCAGTTCAATATTGTAGCAAAACAGTCGATCCACAGTAAATAGAAAGTTATGTTATAAAATTACAATAGTTTGGTGATAAACATGGTAATAGAATTTGAACGATCGATTATCTAGAATTTATGTATTCTTCCCAAATAAATCTAATAGAAACGTAGTCAACTAGTTGACATATTGCAAAATAGTGGTATTTTTCAAGTGATAATGTCAACGTGACAAAGGTAATTCATTTTGTTGTTTGTTTTTTTGTAATTGCAAAAAAAATGTAGATGTGCGGTGCATGTGTCTGTGCATGCAGTATACATCTAGTGTGTGTACTGTGTACATTTATGTGTGTCATCAGACTTATACATGCTAGAAGCAAGATAACTGCAGGTATTCATTGTTTGCAAGGCTACATTACCTACAGACAAATATCTAGGACTAAATATCCTCATCAATACTCTGCTGACAAATACTGCTACTGAGCATGTCTTAATTTATATTTAATTCTTTTAAACCTCAACAACTACTGAACATGATAGACATAGAAGACTCATACACTTGTATTATGTGTAAGATGACTTATTGGGTTTCACTGTTATGATTGTAATTACAGTGAAATATATCTATTTGTTTAAGGAAGAGTCTTCTAGAATGGTTATCTTCTTTAGTTCTGTTTGATGTGAGGCTTCAACACTAAAAGTGCATATACATAATAGATGTAAAATATATGTTGATATGACAAGGTGTTGGACTGAGAAGGGTTTAAAGGTGTATATGTATTTGTGTGGATTTGTATGTATGTGTATGTGTGCACACATACATACATGCATATATATATATATATATATATATAAATATATATGCACAGTATATATATATATATATATATATTTACATACACATACAAATCCATATATATATATATATTCCAGCAAAAGTGCAATCACACCACTTCAAACAACTGCCAGGGTGCAGGCAAAATAAATCCAATGACAGGCTTGCACTGGACTTTTAAATAATTTTTACTTTTAAATATTTTTTACTTGTGCTGTGACGTTTCGGGGATAACACTTCCCTTCCTCAGATATATATTTGAGCCCTTCCCAGTCCAAAACCTTGCCGTCATATCATGTAGGTCTGTAAAAATGTACTATTTATTGCTGTTAGGTTTGCCAATTGCCACCTCTTCTGGAAAAAGTACAGGCAATGTGAATTAGCATACATTTGCATAAATAATTATACAGCATAAATTAGGACCTAAAGCTGGTAGGATTGATATTAAATGATCTTTGGTTTATCATAAGAAGTTTCACCATGACAGCATCTTGATTTCTATATTTGATCTTTATTTCCAACATTGACCTCAACTTTAAAAATACCGGCCATATTGGTAAAATATTGACTGGATAGCACTAGCAACCCTAATTGCTGCATAGATTTAATTTTTCATTTTTATACCCTATGGCAGATTTGCTTTGGATTGAAGATTTATAAAACCCAAACATTTTCTTTTGCAATTCAAAAAATACCATAACCATACCTCTTGGAAATGGATAACATTCTTTAATCATGAAAAAAATTGTGTTTGATATCCCTTTAAATACATGATCTTTTAAACTTTTATTGGAGTCTGGAAAAGTCAGAGTTTTTTTTAATTAATTGTAGTATCCACACTAATATCTTTCAAATATCACCAACAGTCCTTGGTGGTTTGTTTTTTTCCTTGATATCTGTTGTCATAGAAACAAATTGGCTTACTTCCTTGGATTGCTTGAAACATAAAAACATTATATTAAAAACTTTAGCCAAATAAGTGTTTGATACACAGTTTGCTATTGTCAGCTATTTTTAATCATTTGCTTTCAGAACGCTGATATACTAATGATAACAGTTTTCAAAGTCTACGGAAAAATACAGGAAAGATAAGTCTCATTTTTAGAAACAGATGTTTTCTTATGCTTTCATCAGAAAGATTGGTGTTTTACAGCTATTTCACGTCATGAAACATCTAACATAAATAAACAAGTTGCAACATCAAATATGTTTAAAACTAGAAATAAGTGTAGAACCTGATATATATTAGTGTAGAATCTGAAAGAAAGCACATCATTTTCAAATAAAATATATTTTATTAAATAATAATTAATTATAAGTGTATTACAGATTTCACCTTTGATATAAATTCTAACAATAAATATTTTTAAAACAGATTAAATAACAATGGTGTTTTAGCATACAAATGTTAATAATAAGATGGATTTAATACACCATAACCAACTATTTATCCAACTCGTCTAGCCTATAAACTACAAATTCACAAGTAATCACTGGTTATTTTTATGGTTTATTACAATTTTTGTTTTCTCAAATATTCTCGTTTCATCTTAAACATCTTTTCCTATAACATTCTGTAATTACCTTCAGATACCCAGATCACTTTGATTCATCATCACTTTATTTCCTAATTAATTTAATCATATGGCCAGACTATTTGCTCATTGTGTTTTTAAATCAGGTTTCTATATTTCATTAGAATGTAAAATCATTATTTCTATCTCTCGGGTGTAACTACTGAGGTCTAAGAGGTCTCAGTTAAGACTGGGCCTGCACCTCTAGGAGGCCTATAGCCCTGCAATAAGTATTGTTTTTGCTATGGGGGTGGGCTGATGGGGTCTGGTCTCCACCTGCATCATATATGTCCCCTCTGTGCGCCAACCTTGTCCTACAAGTGTAAGGAATCTATGTGGAAATATATATATATATACACAAATATAGTGGCAGGGTTTCCAAAATAGC
Organism: Bombina bombina; assembly: GCF_027579735.1. Taxonomy (NCBI): domain Eukaryota; kingdom Metazoa; phylum Chordata; class Amphibia; order Anura; family Bombinatoridae; genus Bombina; species Bombina bombina. The sequence goes on along the minus strand of NC_069503.1, from coordinate 559,928,866 downwards.
TATCTTAGTTCTGTTGTCCAGAAAAAGCTGTTACTATTTTTGTAAAGGAAGGCTGCGCTAGTGCAAATCTTCTAGTGCAGATTTACCAAGGGGGAAGGATGAAATAGTCACAAATACACAGCTTTTTTTGCTTCTGCCTGATGGCTTAGATTTTGTTTATTGCAAAAAAAAAAAAAACGAAGGGACGCTGGTGAAATGTGGGCCCTATGAGGTTTAGCTTGTGTCTTTCATATTTATTATGCTCTTTGTATATGGCAAGAGCATTAAAGATTAAGGGCCAAATAAAAAGTTTTCTCTTGTACGCTAACCTGACACCCACAAAAAGCTGACCTGACACAAAATATTAATATTTCACATTCCAATATTCTTCACATAGCAGAATATGTTCTATTTAGTCATACATACATATTTATATATTTGTCAGATGTTTTTTTTGGTAATATATATATATAATCATATATATATATATATATATATATATATATATATAGGTATACAGGTATACCCCGATCATACAGCGGGTTAGGGACCGGAGCCCCGCTGTAAAGTGAAAACCGCCTTAAAGTGAAACAAGACGGTTTTAGCTTTCTTTTCACCTGCCAGTGTGTTTAAAGACTTTAAAAAACATTTAAACTAACATATTAGGGTTGCAGCAGTGCTACGTTTAGTTTAACACTAGCACAGCACAGTATTACATTAGTATTCAATAAATACTGTACCTGTAAAATAGTGACAATTACTGTAGTGCAATTTGCCAGACTATAGCACTGAGACACAGACTGCACTGTAATGCGAGACACAGATTGCACTGTAATGCTGTACACAGATTGCACTGTAATGCTGTAAACAGAGTGAACTAAGCATAACAAAATGGTGTCAGTCACTTGTCTCGTAATCTCATGATGATTACAGCACTGTTTCAAAATCCTTGGAGGCTGAACTTCAGCTCCACAGAGCGCTGTATTAGCGAATCGCTGTAAAGTGAAGCGCTGTAAAGTGAGGTATACCTGTATATGCAGTAGTGCAATGCTGTTCCTCAGCAAAAGATAACAAGATAATTAAACAAATTTGATAATAGAAGTAAATTGGAAAGTTGTTTAAATTTGTATGTTCTATCCAAATCATGAAATAATTTTTTGGGGTCCCTTTGCAGTCCTTTTTTTCTAACACATCAGACTTTATATCTTTAAGCCCTTATAACTTCTTTATGCAATTTTAAAATATATACATTTTTTATTAGATAGTGTTATTATGAGTGTAACCGTATTTTTAAATGTATCTTTGATGCATTTAATGACTCTTGATATTTGAGCGTAACAGTTAACCAGAGCTCTGAGATCTCACTAACCCGACGTGCGTTAAATTCAATTGCGCTCGAGCAAACCCGTTTACTTCTAAATTGTAATGTGTGAGCTAAATTGTAAGACAAGCGCAAACACCTTTGATAAACCCCTTATCGCTCGTGCGTAACAGCGATCCACTTGTAATCTTGGCCTAATTGAGCTATTAAAACAAAAGAGCAACTCCTTAAAGCAGTTTCAAAAGAAATTACACTGTTTGTGGCTCAAAATTCCTGAGGCATTCAATGAATCAATAAATGTGAAAGAAACTTAAACTATTATATTTTTTTCTCCTGCATTTAGAACAATTAAAACTATGTGGGTTATAAATTATTTAGGGCCAGATTACGGCGATATCGGGCTTTCGCGATTGTTTGTGCGCAGGTTAAATTGCGCTGTTATTACAAATTAAAAGTAAATGCAATCGCTTGAGCACAATCGTGATTTACGCTAGAATGATTACCACATCCTCAGTGCTGTGGTTAACTGTTTTGCGAAACAAAAAAGTTGCACAAAACACATCAAAAATACATTACTAAGTACAGTTACATTAATAATAACACCATCTAATAAATAGTATTTAAAAAAAAAATTAGTGCAATAAAAAGTTATAAGGGCTCAAAGATATGAGGTCTCAGGTGTTAGAAAATAAAAGCAGACAAAGCGCTTTAACATTGAGATACATACATATACATGTCTAAAGATGTATTTATATGTATTTATATATGTCTATGTACATATTTATTTATGTATTTATATGTGTATATATGCATTTATATATATATATATATATATATATATATATATATATATATATATATATATATATATATATATATATCTAATATTAAAGCTCATTGGAGCACTTTGCAGTTAAGTAGAGGAAAACATGAAAAATAACATTTATGCAATATTCATATTTAATAAAGTGTTATAGTGTATATTTACTGTAAATATTCCAATGTTCTGTACATAGCAGAATATGTTCTAAGTATTTATAAATAGATATTATTATACAGTATTTATCTGTATATATCTATAGCTAGATATAATCATGTGTATATAAATAGGTATAAATATATATTGTACCAAAATACCATCATATATAAGTAACAATATGTATTTATGAAAAAATAGAACAAATGTGAAGAGCATTAAAATGTGAAAAATTCATATTTTCATGTCAGGTTAGCGCACATGAGAATCGGATTAGTGAGCGGTAGGGTGTTAGGTTTTTTACACTTTTTCAGCTCTATTGACTTCTATGAGGTAATAGGTTATTGCATGCACGATATTGTAAGTTCATTTTTGCATGCGTCAGGTTAGCACGATAGCTTTTTACTTTCAAAACCAGAGCAACCCAACACATGCAAAGGAGCCTATTTAAGAACGTGCGAGTGGATATGATCCAATATTGCGGATCATGTCCACTCCACATCGATAAATGCCGACAGCATACGTTCTCTGCATTTATCATTGCACCAGCATTTCTGGTGAACTTCTGGTGCAATACCACCCCCTGCAGATTTGCGGCTAATCGGACGCTAGCAGGGGGTGTCAATCAACCCGATTGTATTGGATCGAGTTGATTTCCGGCGATGTATGTCCGCCACCTCAGAGCAGGCGGACAGGTTATGGAGCAGCGGTCTTTAGACCGCTGCTTCATAACTTGTGTTTCTGGCAAGCCTGAAGTCTCACCAGAAACACAGGGCATCAAGCTCCATACAGATCTTGATAAATAGGCCCCAAAATGTTTACTTCTAGTGAAATTAGCGCTATAGTGTGTTAGTATATCCTAGGTTACAATATAATTTATTATTGTCTCATCGGTAACCTCCCATATATTTGTATTATTTTTCTGTAGTTCCTATCAGGTGATATCTTTTTAAACACAGCAAATTATATTTGTGGAGTAAAGAGGATTCAGTTAGGATACCTGTAAATATATACAGATTTATTAAACATTCAACAAGATATTAACAAACAGTTTATCATACAACTATACACAAACCAAACTCTCCGATACACTATGAAATAAAATATATTACACTTCGTCTTTAACCTTATAGGTATCAATCTAACAGTGGAACCTATAACATTGACAAATAAACCAACATGAATCAGCTATGCAATATGTGTTACTCACAACAGTTATCTAATACAAATTGACCAAATTTTACTATTAAAATGATATCCTGATACTTAGCAATTTATAACAATTATTCACATTTAGAATGAATGTCTACAGCCAAAGAACGCATAAAAAACCTCTATTATGCTTCAACAAGTCTCAGCTTTAGAGAATACAATACCACTAAAATAAATATATTTAAAATATAACGCCCAGGGCTTCCCTTACTATATGCTGAATTAAATTAACACTATCTATAACAAGATTTCTTGTATTGTTAGGTTAATTAGATTCCTAGACAAATATAACCCAGACTATAGGGGCAGTATATATATATATATATATATATATATATATATATATATATATATATATACTTCTAATTATATGATGCCTCTCTTAATGATTAATTTAAATGCAATAACTTCTTAAATATAATTAAAGACTTTTTATACTTTCCACAAATGTTTGCTTCTCCAAGCCCTGGGTTATCACTAAGTCAAACAGTGTGTTTCCTCTGCATCCGGTCCAAAACAATCTCTTTAGTTCAACAGGAAAAACAAGCAAAATTCCAGGGATATCAAAATGTGATGGGTATAACCAGGATTTAAAATTTTTCTTTCAGAGATAAATTCGACATAGCTTTAAGCCTCCTTTTATGCAACCCAGAGTCCTTTGTGTGTGTCTGGTAACTCAATTTATCCTGAACTATAACTCCTCCCTACTTTCTAACAGCCATTCACTGAGGTGTTAGGATTTGTGGTCTGCGATTGGATGAATACTAATTAACTTTTTGGAGTAATTCACCCAATGTTAAGTATAGCTGGTTGTACTTTTACTAACTGGCCACAAGATGGCGATGCTGAGTTGTGCCATAAACTATTGCTTACATTTTATCTTTCTTGGAATTTTATATATGTAATTTACCGAAAGGGGTGAGTTTGAATTTAAAGGGGCTGATTACACATAAATGGATATATATTCATGTCTTCATGGCTTATTATTTGGGCATTGTCTTTTAAAGTGGGGCATATGGTTATTATCATAACCTTATTTGAAATGAGGCTTTAACATAGAGAGATATATTTATATATACATCAATCTCTGAAGATCAAACGATAACCGCATTCCAGATATTTAAAAGTATTCCTTTATTCAAATTCAGTTAAAATCCACGGCACACATAATAAAACATAAAAGATCAGTGGGAAATCCGTCAGTCTGACGCGTTTCGGCTATCTAGCCTTACTCATAGACTTAATCTGACTAGCACCTGTGGAGCTTAAATACGCTCCCTCACATTCTCATTGGTTACCACTTTTCCCACTGAAAACTGATGTATGGAGACTTAAAGGGACAGCAGGTCAGAACTGTCAATCACATGATGAAAGGCAAGCACACTTAATTTCAGTGCCATTAACACTTGATCAACTATGTTGTGTCTTTCCTTCTTATAATATTGTATGTATCTCGTAAGACCCACCATAATCTTATTTAGTGCTACTTGTCTATTGTACCATCAATAGAGTTAGACTAATGCTTTATACATGCATAGATATAAGATAGTTATTCTCATCTTTTATTTAAGAAAAGGTTCAGACTACACCTCCATATTTAGCTTCTGCTAGAGATCAATATTAAGTATATGGAGAGACATCATATAACTATTGTTGGAGTTGAGAATAGAAAGAGAATTTAAGTAACAGATATATTTATCATAATTACTTAAACTAGTTACTATGTATAACCCATCCTATTGCATATTTACTCCCAGAAGTTTATAATATCCCCATCTATATTTAGGCCATTTGGTTTACGCGTCTTTAGCGTAAAGATCCAATAGGCCTCCTTTCTAAAGAGGGCATGTACCCTATTGCCACCTCTTGGACATCAATCTCTATATATTTATTTAATATTTTTGTTTAACTAAAATGTACCAGTTTAAAATGAAATCCTTGTGATTTAGATAGATATTTATTTATACATAAGGCATATACATATATAGATCTCCCTATGTGGGTAACTCATGGGTAAGTGTATGTTACAGATGAGACATAATGAATTATATAGTATTTTCCTATAATTTATCATTATATGTAAACCTAATCTGTCATGAACATATGGTGATACCTGGGAGTATAATTTGGTCACCCCTCTTGATCAGGTAATTAGTATATATCTTCATATACAATAAATAAACATACAAATCAAATACATACATAGATATATAGGCATATATATGCATACCATACTAATTATTGCATATACTTAATTCCATATTTAACTTATCTATACATTCAAACATGTGGTTATTATATACGCTGGTTATCAGTTAATTATTTGTACAGCATTGGAACACAATTTGATGTAACATTTTTTTTTATACATTTAAAAAAAGAAATCCTGACAGACTTTGGGAATTTCATGTCTTTTGCTCAGATGTGGGGGTAGACTGTGTCTGAGTTGGCCCCCAAACCAGCAGGCATCTCATTAACATATGAGTGTGGCCCATAGGATTGTAAATCTATTCACAATAGTTTCTAGACAATGGGACTCCACCTGTCTTTCTCTTTTGTGTTTACAAACAACAGGGGTTCTTCCTGGCAAAAGTCTTGTTACCTTTTCTTGGACAAATGTTTAATTTTCATTAAATTGTGTCCATAAGATAAAGTCTTATAAACAAATAGTGTAGCTTGATTCAATTTGGAAACAGGTTTCACACCTTGAACAAACTTTTATAGGACAGTTTGCAATTTTAAAATATAGTGTTTCTGTTATAAGAAATGCAATATTTTTCCCTGTGCCTGTGATTATAAGAAAAGCAATATTTTTCCCTGTGCCTATGACTCAACAAGTGAAAGCATTAAATAACGCTCCACTTGTAATCAAGCCCTTAATGTATTGTTACCCAGATTATTAAATAGATTTTATTTCTGCTATTCAGTATGTTTTTATTTGTTAAAACATTTTTTTTTCCTTTTGATTAAAATGATACAGAAAATATTAAATGGGTTCTTAGTACATCAAACACTTGCAATAGTTATTGTACAAACTAAAACTTTATATACTAGTTCCTAAGAACATTTTATTTCTATTTTGGTATATATTATTGCTTGTATCTGTTGTACACAATGAAGATTTGTCAGATGATATCTTTTCCAGAACCCATGTAGTTTACTCATAAAAGCCAAATGAATAACTAGCCAGTAAAACTCAATCTAACGTATCTTCATATCTATGGTTGTATCCAGTATTTTTCTGGGCAGTCACGTATTTCATCCAGCTCTCCAGTAAAATCTGTGCAAAAAACTAGACACTTAAATGTTAAGTCTTTTTTTAAGTTGTCTGAGAGGCAACTACATTTTTTAAAAAAAGCCTTAATATATCACAAATATGGCTCCAGAAAGAAGTGACACGGTGATGTTAAAACACTGATTTGTTAGTTACACAACAGGTTAAATCATTTGTCTCTGTGTGAAACCAGTAAGCTAAAGTAATCAATTTGTTGTGTTACTGGAATTCATGGGGATAAAATGACTACTCTTTGTCTGTTACTAGCTGCCATGGGGTAAAATCACACATGTCTGTTACTGGCTATTACTTTCAGACACTCTGTAGTCATAAAATCACAACACTGGGTGATAGCCAAGAGGGGTCAAATCATAATAGGAAGTAAAATCACTGATTTTTGTGTATTACAAACATATCAACAAATAGATCTGTTTGTTGATATATTTACTCTTCTTTTAAAGCAACAGTATAGTCAAAATGAAATGTTCATGATTCAGATAGGGCATACAATTTTAAACAACTTTCCAATTTACTTTTATCATCCAATTTGCTTTGTTCTCTTGGTATCCTTTAATTTCTAAGCCCTTGAAGGACGCCTCTTATCATTTATCAGTTTTTGCCATTTTTTTCACAGCTAGACAGTGCTAATTCATGTGTGCCATATAGATAATATTGTGCTCACTCATGTGTAGTTATTTATGAGCCAGCACTGATTGACTAAAATGCAAGTCTGTCAAAAGAACTGAGATAAGGGGGCAGTCTGCAGAAGCTTAGCTACATGGTAATCACAGAGGTAAAAGTATATTAATATAACTGTGATGGTTATAGAAAACTGGGGAATGGGTAATAAAAGGGATTATCTATCTTTTAAAACAATAAACATTTTCAAGTAGACTGTCCCTTTAAAGGAATATGAAACCCAACATTTTTTCTTTTCTTTTTTATATATATATATATATATATATATATATTTTAAAATTTTTATTGATCTGTAACATGGATACTTAGGGGCCTATCTATCAAGCTCCAAAGACCGCTGCCCCATAACCTGTCCGCCTGCTCTGAGCAGGCGGACAGACATCGCTGGAAATCAACCCGATCGAGTACGATCGGGTTGATTGACACACCCTGCTGGCGGCCCATTGGCCGGGAGTCTGCAGGGGGCGGCGTTGTATAGCTCGCTGTATTCAGCGAGATCTGTTGAACCTGATCCGCACTGTCGGATCAGGTCCGACAGACCTTGATAAATAGAGGCCATAGTATAAAGTCATATAATATAATATTAATAACAGCCTTTCAAGTCAAGACAGAATATTGTAAGGGGCATTATTCTGATAAGGAACATTTATCAGACAAGTGGTACCAGTATTTAAACTTATACATAAGAGGTATAACAAATACAGTAAAACATACAGTAATAGGTATTAGTAAAATTTCCATTGTTTTAAGGCCAATAGTGAAGGGGAGGTAAAGGGCAGTTTTAGTATATGGTTGAACAGAGTAGCAAGGTGTGGAGCATGTGAACATGTTGTGTTTATTTATTTCGATATTCCTCCCAATGGAAACAGATAGAATCGTAATTGTCCATGCGCTTGGATTGTGTATAGTGGTATCTTTCAAGTTGGAGTGAGGGTGTTACGTTAGTTCTCCAAGTTGTAATGGGTGGTAAGTTTGCTTTTTTCCAGTTCATGGGAATTAGTTTCTTTGTTGAGTTAATCATGATACTGAGTAATGCTAATCTCAGTTTACATTTAATTTTAGGGAACCTATTAAAGAGATAAATCCATATGTCAAAGGGAAGAGTTATGGTTAATACTTTCTCAATCTCTGTTTTTATTGAAAGCCAATATTCCTTAGCGAGTGGGCAAGTCCACCAAGTATGTGAGAAGGTACCTGCCAACATTTTTTTTATATAATTCAGTAGAGCATGCAATTTTAAACAACTTTCTAATTTACTTCTATTATCACTATTTCTTCATTCTCTTTGTGTCTTTTGTTGAAAAGCAGGGGAGTAAGCTTAGGAGCCGCCCCATTTCTGGAACAATATATAGCAACAATTTTGCAAGAATGTTATCCATTTGCAAAAGCACTAGATGGGAGCACTATTTCCTGCCACATACTGTAGTACTCCAGATGCCTACCTAGGTGTCTCTTCAACACAGAATATCATAGGAATTAAGCAAATTTAATAACAGAAGTAAATTGGAGACTTTTTTTAAATGGTATGGTCTGTCTGAATCACAAAATATTTTTTGGGGGTTTCAGATCCCTTTTAATGTTTTAATAGTTTAAAATTAAATTTTTTTTAACATGTGAAGTTTTCTTTGAATTTTATGAATAATATCACAAGATTGTATCTTTATATTGGTAAACAAATTCATGTAATTTCCTATTTTGTGAGACTGGCATATTCTCACTGAGCTACCTTGTTATAATTCAATCTGCATTCAAATCTTAGAATTACATAAACTGAACTTTTTAAAGGTGATTTGTAGTATATATACTGTATGTGTTGAGTGGTACTTTTAAGTTACAGCCGAGAGCTGGAGTTCCTGAGTTCCAGGTATCTGCCTGCATGTGGAACAGAAGTGTGATTGGCGTCACCGTCCTTGACGATCATCCGCTCGTGCCGGCCGGAGGTGTGGGAGGGAATTAAAAAATAAATAAATAAATATATATAAATATATATATATATATATATATATATATATTTAAAAAAGTGGTTGATAGGTACTGGCAGACAGCTGCCAGTACCTAAGATGGCAGACACAGTTAGAGGGGGAGGGTTAGAGAGCTGTTTGGGAGGAATCAGGGTGGTTGGAGGGTATGGGGGATCCTACACTGCAGAAAATATTTTAGTAAAAAAAAAATGCCTTAAAGGACCAGTCAACACATTAGATTTGCCTAATCAACAAATGCAAGATAACAAGACAATGCAATAGCACTTATTCTGAACTTCAAATGAGTATTAGATTTTTTTATAACAAATTTCAAAGTTATGTATATTTCCACTCCCCCTGTATCATGTGATAGCAATTAGCCAATCACAAATGCATATACGTATAGTCTGTGAATTCTTGCACATGCTCAGTAGGAGCTGGTGACTCAAAAAGTGTAAATATAAAAGTATGTGCACATTTTTTTAATGGAAGTAAATTGGAAAGTTGTTTAAAATTACATGCTGTATTTGAATAATGAAAATGTAATTTCAACTGAGTGTCCCTTTAACTCTTTATACTGGCACACTGTCTGCCAGTACCTAAGATGGTGGTGACCAGTGGAGGTGAGGGAAGGAAGAGATCTGTTTGGGAGGGATCAGTGGGTGGGAAGTGTCAGGTGGGAGGGTAATCTCTACACTAAAGCTAAAATTAACCTTACAAGTGAATTGATTAACCCCTTCACTGCTGGGAATAATAAAAGTGTGATGCGCATCTGCAATTAGCGGCCTTCTAATTACCAAAAAGCAATGGCAAAGCCATATATGTCTGCTATTTCTGAACAAAGGGGAGAGAAGAAGCTTTTACAATCCTTTGTGCCATGATTGCACAAGTAGTATGTAAATAATTTCAGTGATAAACCTAATGTTTGAAAAAGTTAAAGATGTATTTATATGATCGCATTTTGGCGGGGAAATGGTGGCATGAAATATACCAAAATGGGCCTAGATCTAACCTTGGGTTGTCTACTTAAAAAAAACTCTACTTAAAAAAAACTGCTAAAAATTCTCGGTTATTTTGAGAAAGTTCTTCTCTGAAAGTCCTGTTTCATGAATATGACACCCCCAATTTATTTTTTATTTTTTTGTGTGTGATTCAGACAGAGGATACAATTTTAATAAAGTTTCCAATTTACTTCTATTATGAAATATGTTTCATTCCCATGGTAGTCACTGTTGAAATAGTGCTACCCTACCACCTAGTACTCTTGCAAACTGCAGTTATATAGTGCTCCAGACATGTTCCTGCTTTTCAACAAAAGATCCTAAGATAATGAAGAAAATTTGATAATAGAAGTAAATAAGAAAGTTGTTTAAAATTGCATGCTCTATATGAATCATGAAAGAAAGTTTTTGTGGGTGTCATGTTCCTTTAAGTAATTACATAATTGTGTCTAGATTCAGGTAATGTACTTAATGCATTTTGGACACAGAAATGAATTGTCTTAAATGTAATGTTTTTAATCATTGTTTTAAATAACCATTGATTTTTTTTTTTAATAATCCTGTTCATGATTTGTGACTGATTAATATGAGTAGAGGTGGCAAACAAAGTAGCTGTTTGGAATGTCTGGTTTAGGTAGTGAGTACAATATTTATCCTGCGCAGATAGATTCATAAACGGATGTTTTGATATACTTTTAGCTTTGTGGTTGTTTGAAATAAAATGCTCTATTGTGGTACCTTATTCTCTTTTTCTTGCCATTCTACAGTATAATTTGGTGGATATATGTTTATAGGTGGTGCCTCTAAGGACCTAAACTCTAATATTTAATATTTTGTTCCCTAAAGTAGTTCTAAGATTGAAATCCTGATCTTCACACTGTCCGCTTACAAGGTCTGAATTCTGATTGAGCCTAGCATAAGCTCTTATGTATTGGCAATAGTGGGCTATGTCATTGTGCTAACCATCTGCCAATTAGGTTATGCCTGAAACACATTAATATATAAAAAAGGGATTGCTGGGAAATTACAGTATGGGGACGATTTATCAAGCAGAAGGCTGGCCGGAAACAGAAGTTATGAAGCAGCAGTCTAAAGACCGCTGCTCCATAATTTGTCCGCCTGCTCTGAGACCGCGGGCAGAAATCAACCCGAACGAATACGATCGGGTTGATTGACACCCCTTGATAGCGGCCGATTGGCTGCGAATCTGCAGGGGACGGCATTGCACCAGCAGTTCACAAGAACTGCTGGTGCAATGATAAATGCAGACAGCGTATATCGATGTGCGGTGGACATGATACACTACATCGTATCATGTCCGCTCACACATGAATAAATATACCGCTATGTGGGGACATTCTGTGTATACGATTACATCTGTGGCTCAACATATACAGTTAGACTAGATAGATAGATAGATAGATAGATAGATAGATAGATAGATAGAGATTGATTGATTGACAGACATAGATAGACAGACATATATATTCATTTAAGACATATTATATTCGACTGACTTGGGCATCTTGGTTTCTGAATGCAATGAAGTTGAGGAAATTTATATCCAATAGAAATGTATTTGTTATACTATTATTGTTGTAATTATTAAATATAAGCAGTTATGGTTGGTTTTTCTCATATATGCTGTATATTGAAACTTGATATAATTTTCCTCCAATGGATGACACGTTTCTCTAATGGTCTGAATTATGTGCATAAATATTCAATAAATATTCAAATGCAGTACTAGTGAAGTGGTCTTTATCACAGTAACAACTACAGTTGCAACTCAACCACAGTGGTAAAAGACAGCTGTTGGGAGCTATACTTTACATGCTACATGACATGTCAATGTTCTGCACCAGGGAATCATAAAGAAAAAGCTTTGATGCTAGGACATGAACATTTGTGTCCTACTGTGTACCATACAAATCAAACTTATTAAAGATTTATTTTCAATGCCAAATAAAAAAAGCCCAGGAAAGTATTTATACATTTGTCACAATTGAAGCTAAAATGTCAATCCTCCAATTTTGAGTTATTAGAGGATTATCCGATGAAAGACAAAAAAAAAACATTTAACCCTGGAAGAACTATATAAATGTGTCAAGGAACAAAACAAAATAGGGCACAGATATTTGTTTTAACTAAGGAACCTTACATAAGTAACATAAAAATGTAAAACATTATTTTAAGGTTAAATAATTAATGCGGAAATGTTAAAGCTGTATTAATAAGTTATTTATATTATTACTAGTCCTAAAGCCCGTTCACACGGGCCATTTTTTGCAGTACAGCGGTCGCACCCCTTGCTCTCTCTTCCCCCTCTCTTTTGTGCTCTCTTCCCCTCTCTTTTGCGCTCTCTACCCCTCTCTTTTGCGCTCTCTCTCGCTCCACCTCTCTTTTGCTCTTTCTCTCCCCCTCTCTTTTGTACTCTCTCCCCCTCTCGTTTGCGCTCTCTCCCCCTCTCTTTTTGCGCTCTCTCTCGCTCCACCTCTCTTTTGCTTTCTCTCTCCCCGATCTCTTTTGCTCCCTCTCTCCCCCTCTCTTTTGCTTTCTCTCTCCCCCTCTCTTTTGCTCTCTCTCCCTCTCTCTTTTGCACTCTCTCTCCCTCCTCTCTTTTACGCACTCTCTCTTCCCCCTCTCTTTTGCATTCTCTCTTTTGTGCTCTCTGTCTCCCTACTCTTTTGCACTCTACCCCTCTCTATTGCTCTCTCTCCCCCCTCTCTATTTCTCTCTCCCCCTCTCTATTGCCCTCTCTCCCCTCTCACTTTTTCTCTCTCTCCCCCCTCTTTTTCTCTCTCTTCCCCGACCACGCCCATGTTCCTTCCCGGCCACGCCCACTTTCCCAGCAACAGCATGTCAGGTAAGGCCAGGTGTGTTTTTCCTCGTGCTCTCTCTACTGCGCATGCCAGCTTCAGACAAACACACTTGGCCATTTATAATAGGATTTTTTATTAATGGTTACTTATAAAGCACCAATAGATTCCGCAGCACTATACAAAGTAAAGTACATTCATGGGGTACATTAGAATATATATGCTAACACAAGTACAGTAGGGTGGGTTACATTTGTGAGGGTACATCACCACATTAGTTAAATTGACAAACTTAAACAAGAGGAGAGGAATGATCTGCCCTTGAGCGCAATCATTGATAGGAGCACTTATTCAAAGTGGCCTACAGGTAGAAAGACAATCAAGCTTACAATCTTAATTAATTTATTTTTTTCTCTTCAATTTAGCCTATGTCATTTTTATCTATACTGTATATATAAAATAGTTATGTATATTATATATTTATCATTTATATATGATAGATAATATATATTTTGACTTTATTTTTAATATAAAATACTAATTTAAACCTTAGTGCTTTATCTCTGGTCTAAAAATGTTATTTATTCTGATATGTTCAATGTCCCCATGTCTTGTATTATGCAGTAGAAAGGAATAATTTATTGATTACTGTTTGTCATCCATTAAATTCATAGGAAAGTCAAAATTAAAGGGACATGGAACACAAATTTTCTTTCAGGATTCAGATAGAGAATACAATTTTAAATATGTTTCCCGTTTACTTCTATTATCAAATGTGCTTCATTCTTATGTTATTCTTTGTTGAAGAGATATCTAGATAGGTAGAGTGCACATGCCTGGAGCACTACATGGCAGGAAATAGTGTTGCCATCTAGTGCTCTTGCTAATGTATAACATTGTTGCAAAACTTCTGAAATATAGTGCTGCAGACACGTGCACACTCCTGAACTTACCTTCCTGCTATTCGACAAAGAATAACAGGAAAATGGCAAAAAATTGATAATAGAAGTAAATTTGAAAGTCGTTTAAGAATGTATACTCTATTTTTGTTTTGTGTTTTATGTCCCTTTAATAACATGCATGATAAAGGCATATTGAGCACAATATAAGAAGGTTATATAGGGTTTAAGGTGCACGTGGCAAAGGTAGCAGAGCTTATGCAAAACAGCAATAAGTTGCAGCAGCATTTAAGGGGATAAATTTATGCGTTTTATCATATTTTTTCTTCTAATCCTCTTTTTACTGTTCCTACTCATTCCCTTTATCTTTCCTTTACTTCTTCCTTTCCATATTCTCTATTTTATTTGAAAGCTATAACGTTTTAAATATAGTTAAAGGGACATGAATTCCAAATTTTTTCTTTCATGATTTAGAAAGAGCATGTGATTTTAAGCAACTTTTTAATGTACTTCTATTATCTAATTAGCTTCATTCTCTTGATATTCTTTGCTGAAAAGATAGATATGTTCAGTAGCTGCTGATTGGTAGATGCACATAGATGCCTTGTGTGATTGGCTCACACATGTGCATTGCTATTTCTTCAACAAAGTAAATCTAAAGAATAAAGCAAGTGCGATAATAGAAGTCAATTGGAATGTTATTTAAAATTGTATTTTCTACCTGAATCATGAAAGATAATGTTTGGGTTTAGTGTCCCTTTAAGTAATAAAAAAAAATATCTAAATCCGTCCCTACTTACCTTTAACTTGTGGAACAATAACAGAATGTAATCAGTTTTTTAGAACTGAGATCCATGTTTTTTTGTTGTTTTTTTTCATTCACAATTAGTATCGGTAACTCAGTTTACGTTGACAAAAGTTCCCAGAACCTTTTGCTCTGTTTTAAATGTTGCCACCCCTCTTAGCCTTTGTTCTTTAGCTCAGCTTATAACCTTCTTCTTATTCCTTCTACGCATTTATTGACAACATTTCTTGAACATTAAGTAGGCAATTCCTGTAATCGCACTGTTGACTTTCCCATGTTTCCTTTACCTTATGACATTACTCTTCCTGTCATCATTACTCAATACTTTGTCCTCCATGTTGTTCTTGAAGAAAATAGAACTTAAAACTGTTTCACAGTTTTTTGTCAACAAACCAAAGAAATTATAAAACAAATATTGTTCAGAAAAACATCAGGATGACTGAAACATATTAGACGAGATGTTGCAGAGGTTCTTGTTATAAAATGTTTAGTATGATTTATACAGCAATATTGAATTTTCTATTTTCCTTTAATTTGGCCTTTGATGAATCATCATACTTATAAACAAAACTCTGTAAACAATTTTTACAACATAAAAAAATGAATTTATGAAAAAGCTACATAGCTGTCACCATTTTTCAGTTTACACTTAACAGATAATCTGTCTTTTTTTTATTTATTACAAATGATTTCATTAAATGCATCAACATAGTATTTGCTATATTTCTTGCTGTATTTCCCATGTAACTGAAAAATCTTGAGGTAGGTACAAATATGAAAAATTGCAGACAGGATCCTTGATGTTAGAACTATCTTATTAGTACATTCTATGATTTGTTGTCATTGAATTGAAGGTTATTTTTATATTAATAATATAGTATTATACAATTTTTCCTATTTAAAAAATAGAAAGATTAAAAAAATGATTGATGGATAGATATTCGTAAACAACCTATCTTTTCAGATGTTTATAACACATTTGACGGAAAACTGGTGTATGTTTCTGGTTTAGCAGTCATTCAGAAACTTTGAAAAATATTGGAGTAGACTGTCCCTGTAAGTTTGAAAAAAAGGCATTATGAAGTTTATTTTCAATCATCTTTACAAAATAATGGCTGGTATGGAGATACATTTATGTGACTGTCTAGGATATGCTTATATAAAACCTAGTTAGATGCTACTTTCATCAGATGGTGAGAGTCCACGAGTCTTCACATTAAGTATTTCCCCTACTGACCACTGAGGGGCTCTGAGACCAAATTCCTCCTCCTGTCAGTCAGAGGGGTAGAGAAGGAGTTATCAGCCAGGAAGTGAAAGATCTTTTCCCAGCGGGAAAGGTCACAGGGCTCCCTGGTTAAATGTGAATTTATCCACCAGTCCCCTAGGTTTTAGATGCTGTTACTTGCTAAGACCCTTGGTATCATGCTCGCAAAGTCTAGGATGGGCTCGTCTACTGGAAACAAATTGCTTTAGCTGATGTAAGCACAGTGGATGAAGGTGCTGACAGATAAGTATTTTGTACCTTCATTACTCACTGTCTATTTGTAAGAACATGCACCCATAAAGTCCAGGGACATATATTAATACACCCCACACCTTGTAATAACAATTTATAGTACTTTTGTGCACATTTCACTTTTTTTTTTAAGGTTACTGTCTCTTTAAATTTAGCTTGGTTGGCTTTAGCACACTCGAAAGTTACTGCTGAGCTATATACAGTCCCAATAAAAAAAGCCATATATTAAAAAAAATGTTTTTTAATTAATAAGTGCATTTTGTTTGGCATTGCCCTGATAAGTACATTTTGACTAAGAACTCTTTTGCCCAATAAAAAAATGAAAAAAACATATTCTAAAAAAATCCTAATCTATAAAAACTCTAACATAAAAAATCCCTATCCTTTAGGGTATTGCCCTAAAGTTATTTCAGCTCTTTTGGGCTAAAAAAAACAACAACCCACCCATTCTAAAAAATAAACTTAAACCAAAAGAAACCTAACTCTAAACCCTAAAGCTTCTACTCACCCAAATTGACACCAGCTCCTACGTGATCAGCTCCGGCGGTGCTCCTCTTCATCTTCATGCCGGTGGTCCTCTTCATCTTCTATCTTCTTCCATCCAATGCTTCTTTTCTTCTTTAAATCTTACAGACGCACACTAAAGCTTGAATGTGAGGTTCCTACTTGTATATTTCTATTGGCTGATTTTTTAAGTCTTAGTACAATCCACCAATAGAACAAGCTTTCATTACCTTACCTGATAAATTCATTTTTCCATGATGGTGAGAGTCCACAAGCCCCTACCTTTCTTTTTGTTCAGCCAGTACTTGTTTTGGCAGTACTTGTCTTGCCCTTTTTTATGTTTCTTTCTTTTCTGTTCTGTCCTCCATGTACTTGGCTATATGTTTGACTGAGGAAGTGGGAGTGATTTAAAGCTCTGATGTGTTGTGGTATCATTTGCCTCCTCCTAGAGGTTAGGAGAAGAATTCCCACACATGATGACTTGTGATCAGGTGAGTTTCCTTTTTCTTTTTAAGATAGTTACTTTTGAAGTAAATTTTTAATGTTACCATACATTATGAAAAATAATTACAGGTATAGCTCACTTTACAGCGCTTCGCTAATACAGCGCTTTGTGGAGCTGAAGTTCAACCTCCAAGGATTTTGAAACAGTGCTGTAATCTTCGTGAGATTGCAAGAAAAATGACTGGCATCATTTTGTTATGCACAGTTCACTCTGTTTACAGCATTACAGTGCAATCTGTCTCAGTGCTATAGTCTGGCAAATTTTACTACAGTAATTGTCACTATTTTACAGGTACAGTATTTATTAAATACTAATAGAATACTGTGCTGTGCTAGTGTTAAACTAAACATAGCGCTATTGCACCCCTAATATAAGTTAGTTCAAATGGGTTTTCAAGTTTTTAAACACACTGGCAAGTAAAAAACAAAACCGCCTTGTTTCACTTTAAGGCGTTTTTCACTTTACTGCGGGGCTCCGGTCCCTAACCCACTGTATGAGTAGGGTATATCTGTATGTATTGTATTTTTGTGCATATCCATTTGGTATCAACTGAATGCCTAATTAAAATCGGGATTTTCACATGCTTATAACTTTAATTTAAAGGGACAGTATAGTCCTAAATAAACCTTTATGATTCAGATAGGGCATGTAATTTTAAACAACTTTCCAATTTACTTTTATCACCAATTTTGCTTGTTATCTTGGTATTCTTAGTTGAAAACTAAACTTAGGAGGTTCATATGCTAATTTCTTAGACGTGAAGGCCGCCTCTAATCTGAATGCATTTTGACAGTTTTTCACTACTAGAGGGTGTTAGTTCATGTGTGTCATATAGATAAAACTGTGCTTACGCACATACAGGCCCATTTATCAAGCTCCGTATGGAGCTTGAAGGGCCGTGTTTCTGGCGAGTTTTCAGACTCGCCAGAAACACAACTTATGAAGCAGCGGTCTAAAGACCGCTGCTCCATAACCCTGTCCGCCTGCTCTGAGCAGGCGGACAGGAATCGCCGGAAATCAACCCGATCGAATACGATCGGGTTGATTGACACCTCCCTGCTGGCGGCCGATTGGCCGCGAGTCAGCAGGGGGCGGCGTTGCACCAGCAGCTCTTGTGAGCTGCTGGTGCAATGTTAAATGCGGAGAGCGTATTGCTCTCCGCATTTAGCGAGGTCTTGCGGACCTGATCCGACACTGCGGATCAGGTCCGCAAGACCTTTGATAAGTTGGGGCCATAGAGTTACCTAGGAGTCAAAAGTGCAAGTCTGTCAAAATATCTGAAATAAGGGGGCAGTTTGCAGAGGCTTAGATACAAGGTAATCACAGAGGTAAAATGTGTATTAATATAACTGTTGTTTATGCAAAACGGATGGGAAATAAAGGGATTATCTTTTAAAACAAATATTCTGGTGTAGACTGTCCCTTTAATGGGGTATTTCTAGATTATTATTTTTACTTGCCACCTGGATGTGGTTTATTTGTGTTTAAAGTCAAGTTTGTCTTTGTATTTTTACTTGAGCATGCTGGAATACGGAACAACACACTTCATTAAAAGTCAGCTGCCCTAAGGCATCTACAATGTATTACTTTTACATATTTGTAAAAGAGGTGTAAAAGAGGACCTTATCTTTAACAGTACAGATCCTCATAAGCTCACCTAAAGTAACCAATTTTAGAAACTGGAAAGAACGGCTGTGGAGGCAAGATAAGATATGAGATAAAATAGTGGGCTGTTAAAACTAGCAGTCTTGTATTGAGATATCCTATATATATCCCTAGTTTTAGATTCTCATAGTATTTATACTGCTGCCACTTAGCACTGCATTCTAAATGTAAACAAATAAGTAAACACAAAAGGGCCTTTTTAACAAAGGTCTGTCGGACATGATCCAACAGTGCGGATCAGGTCCAACAGACCTCGCTGAATGCGGACAGCAATACGTATTCAGCATTGCACCAGCAGCTCACAAGAGCAACGCTGCCTTCTGCAGAGGCGGGGTGTCAATCAACCCGATCGTACTTGATCAGGTTCAATTGCGGCGATGTCTGTCCCCCTGCTCAGAGCGGGCAGACAGGTTATGGAGCAGCGGTCTTTAGACCACTGTTTATAACTGGTGTTTCTGGCGAGCCTAAAGGCTACGTACGGTGCTTGATAGGTATGCCCCAAAGACAGTGTTAGTAGCCGATTGTACATAGGAGTAAAAACTTAGACAAGTAAGTCCAGGATTGAAAAAATGTCATGTGTCAGGTCACAATTATAGTGCACTTGATTTCTTTATCTAACACCAAACTAGTTTGTTCAACAAAACAGCATCAATATGATACTAATCAAGCATAGGTAAAGGACTCTATCTTAGGAACAAAAAAGGAAGAAACTATTTTTTTAGGGCATATTCTCCTGCTCTGAAAAGAGAACACATCCTACTGTTTTGGTAAACAGAAAAACATTACATTTCATAAATCTAACGCAAAAGTAGTGTATTATGCTTCTTTTATTTTTATTATTATTATTATTATTATTCAGCTAGATTACGTTTTGTGTTATGGGTGGCTAGCAAGTTATTTCCACCGCTCACCTCCTTATAGCGCTGCTATTACAGGTTTGCAAAAAACCTGGCATTAGCAGGCAATATGACAGCGTCGAGCTGGTTTTATGTGCTCGTGCACGATTTCCCCATAGACATCAATGGGGAGAGCCGGCTAAAAAAAAGCCTAACACCTGCAATAAAGGAGCGTAAAGCTCCGTAATGCAGCCCCATTGATTCCTAAGGGGTAAGAAAAGTTATGTTTACACCTAACACGTTAACATAAAACCCGAGTCTAAACACCCCTAATCTGCTGCCCCCAACATCGCCGATACCTACCTACACTTATTAACCCCTAATTTGCTGCCCCCGACATCGCCGCCACCTACCTACACTTATTAACCCCTAATCTGCTGCCCCAACGTCGCCGCCACTATACTAAAGTTATTAACCCCTAAACCTAACCTTAAGTCTAACCCTAACACCCCTAACTTTAATTTAATTAAAATAAATCTAAATAAAAATTACTATCATTAACTAAATAATTCCTATTTAAAACTAAATACTTACCTATAAAATAAACCCTAAGCTAGCTACAATATAATAGTTACAATATAATAGTTACATTGTAGCTAGCTTAGGTTTTATTTTTATTTCACAGGCAAGTTTGTATTTATTTTAACTAGGTAGTAAATAGTTATTAAAGGGACAGTATACACTCATTTTTATATAACTGAATGTAATAGACACTACTATAAAGAATAAGATGCACAAGTGGGAAATAAGACACTCCCCCCCTCCCCCTTCTTTTGCATATGAAAAGACTCTTTACACAAACAGAAACAAGCTGGAGTAGGTAGCTGACGGTATTCTCATAAAACTTTGGGGCTTGGTTAGGAGTCTGAAAATCAAAGCAATGTTATTTAAAAATAATCAAAACTATACATTTTTTTAAAAAAAACTTTATGGGCTATATAAATAGATCATCTACAAAACATTTATGCAAAGAAAAAATGAGTGTATAATGTCCCTTATAACACCTAATATTACACTACAATTAAATCAATTAATTAAATACAATTAACTAAATTACAAAAAAAATAAACTAAACACTAAATTACACAAAATAAAAAAGAAATGATCAATTATTTAAACTAATTACATATTAAGTATTATGTGCGGTTCTGAAGGCCATATTTCTAGAAAAATATAGACTAACTGGAATTTGTGCAAAGTAGGGCTACTAAAATGGTGCATGGCCTAAAAAATAAAACGTACCAGGAGAGGCTCAATTACCTAAAAATGTATTGCTTAGAGGAGAGAAAGCAAAGAGGTGATATCATAGTCAATTTAATTTAAGGGGCTTTGTAAAGCTGAGGCTGTGAGCATTTTGCATAAAAAGAAAAATTCAAGAACAAGGGATTACAATCTCAAACTGAATGGTAGTAGATTCTGGAGTAATATGGAGAAGCACTTGTTCACAGAAAGGGTGATTAATTGTTTGAATAAACTTTCATTAGAGGTGGTAATGACAAACACTGCGGGGGATTTAATAAGTTTACACTTTTTGGACATTTTGTGCAGACTTGTTGGGCCTATGGTTTTTACCTGCCATCAAAATCTATGTTTTCATGTTAATGGTCCTGCATTTTGTATGACGTCCATCCCTTCCCCTCTAAGTGTTTAAGTTTTATAATTTTGAATTGTGCATCATCTAAACCCTATCTAGAAACACCTAACATGCCCCAGTCTGCCCAACAATGTCTACCTTGCTCCTTCCCTGGCCTGCTTTTGTATATATTTTTACGCAATGCTGTAGAGTCTCTAAAATGTCTCCCCTCTTCACAGTTATAGGGGCCGACTTAACAAGGGCTGAATGGCCCTGAATGTAACTGTTTCCGTGTGAGCCTTCAGACTTGCCAGAAACAGGACTGCTAGCGGCCGATTGGCACTGCTTGTGCAATGATGCATTTATCGATGTGTGGCGGACATGATCCGATACAGCAGACCATGTCCGCTCGCACTTTGTTAAATCGGCCCCACAGTCTCTTATGTCTAGAATATTTTTTAGCCTTTTTGTCCCACACCTTTGGAATTTGTTTCATTTGTGCGTCTGCAAATTTTCTTCCATAGCATTATTTACATCTAACCTGTGGAGTCACCTACTCAAAGAGGCTTTTAACATGGTTTTTGACTAATACTTAAAGGGACAGTTCACCCAAAAACTTTCTCCCCTTTAAATTATTCCCAATGATCCTTTTTACCTGCTAGAGTGTATTAAATTGGTTGCAAGTAGCTCCTTTACTCATATTTCAGCCTTTGAAATAGCTGATTTAGCTTGTGGTTTCCCAACCTATACTGAAAGTTTTGATACTGGCGTATATGCTATTGACAAGCCTAAGTAAACATAGCCAGCAGAAGAGATTACACCCTCAGTGGGGGCATGATAGTTAAGTAATAAAATTATAATTTTCCATTGTTCTCTCTATGTATTGAGCTTTGGTGTTCCAGACAAATATAAGATAAGGAAGCAAGTCTGTGTACATGAAAGTGATAACATAATGAGATCTGATATTACCTGAAGCTCAACCCATTGTAATAGGCTGTGGTTTAAAAGCACAAAACCAGCTTCTTCAGATACACAAATAAACCCGAAAATGCAATTTCTCAAATATTTTATACTCTGCAGTTGGTATAACAAGTCATTTAAAATACATTTGTGCAAAAACAATTTTACAGTGTACTGTCCCTTTAAAGGAACAATCTACTCCAGAATGTTTTTATTTTATTTTTGTTCATTTTTATAACATTTTTAACATACAAATAGAAAAGTCTGTTTTGAGGATAAAAGTTCCAAATAACGGGAGGGATAATTGTGCACGCTTACATACTTATTTTTTTATTTATTAAAAAAGAACTGTTCAACAATAAGTAATTAGAATTAATAGTGGTAATAACTAGTGCTGTTCGAGTTATAGATTCCACATAGATAGTTCTATTTATATTACATAAAAATATGATAGTAGCATTTGCTTTATTATATATTAAAAATATATTAAAGGGACACTGAACTCAAAAAATTTCTTTTGTGATTCAGATAGAGCATGAATTTTTAAGAAACCTTCTAATTTACTCCTATTATTAAATTTTCTTTATTCTCTTGGTATCTTTATTTGAAATGCAAGAATCTAAGTTTAGATGCCGGCCCATTTTGGTGAACAACCTGGGTTGTCCTTGCTGATTGGTGGAAAAAATCCATCCACCAATCATAAAGTGCTGTCCAGAGTTCATAACCCAAAAAAGCTTAGATTGCTTTTATTTCAAATAAAGATAGCAAGAGAACGAAGAAAAATTGATAATAGGAGTAAATTAGAAAGTTGCTTAAAATTGCATGCTCTATCTGAATCACAAAAGAAAAAAATTGGGTTCAGTGTCCCTTTAAAGGAAGGTTCAGGCCAAATTTAGATAAGACTCCCAGCAAAGAACCATCCCATAATAAATATTGTTTGCCCATTTTTAAGTAATAGTATCTTTCTACTATAGGTAATTTGTTGATCTTTTTTTGCTACTCCTTAATAGTAGGAATTTTATTAGATTTCCTATTTATTGCTATTGCTTGTCTGGTGGTGTTTATTAAAATCCCCCAAAGTTCCCGTTTAATTTTACATTTGTAATTTCCTAATATGTTAAAATGAAAGACTTGGGGGTCTAGTTGTAATTGGATATTTAAGATGTGATTTATATTATTTTTGATTATTTCCCAAAATTGTTGTATTTTTCTACAACTCCACCAAATGTGGCACATATTCCCTATGTCTGAGCAGCCTCTACAGCATTTATCAGAAGCCCCCGGGAAGAGGTGTTTAATTTTGTGTGGAGTCATATACCACCTAAGTATAATTTTAGTATTATTTTGAGACAGTTTACTATAACATTGCTTTTCCCTTAATGTGTTACCAATTACTTTTTTACCAGCTGCAGAATATAAAATGTATGAGATTTGCTTTTTTTAAGGTTTATTACATTGTGTACCTGCTTCTTTATCTGTCCATAAACCAATCACCAATACTTGGAGAGAACAATGGAAAATTAACATTTTATTACCTTATCTCTTCTATAACCCATTGGGAGTGTAATTTCTTCTACTGGCTGTGTTAACACAGCTTGGCCTCGAGACCAAAAACTTTCAGGATGGGTGGGGATACCACAGGCTAAATAAACCAATTCAAATGCCAATAAAAGGTTAATGGAATTACTTGCAAACAATTTAATACACTCCAGCAGGTAAAGTGGATCATTGGGAACAAATTAAAGGGGAGAACATTTTTGAGTAAACTGTCCTTTTAAGTAATATAGAAAATAACATTAAAATAAGGCCTTTGTTAAGTTGTTCTGATTGACATACCCTTTCAAAGATTGTGAGCGGGTGAGTTAGGTTAAGATCTTTATGAGTGCTGATATAGTGACCTACTTGAAAATATCAAAACCATGTCAAGAAGAATTCATTATTAAGATCAAATAATTTATTTTGGCCTTGTTTATTAAACTATTGAATGGTAGGAGATTAAGAAAATCTCTTTGAGATTTATCAAGAGACCATTTTAAACCCATTATAAAGTCTGAATTATTAAATAAGGGAGTAAGAGGAGACTAAAGAGTTGAAATACCCTTTATGTTTTTTAAGATATAGTTCCAATCAGAAATTGTTTCTGATATAGTTTGTAAATTAGTTCCTTCTGCTAACTTAATTTTGTTGTGAAACCAGCTGACACTGTCTTACAATTCATGTTCTAATAACACCCAATTCTCTGGGGCTGTAAGGTTCTGATGCCACCATTGGACTATTTTTTTGTAGGGAAACTGCCCTTTTATAAAGTACTAGGTGAGGGACACCCAACCCCCCCTGCTTCCACTTTGACATTGATGTCTGGTAGAAATATCAGTGAGTCATCTAGTTTGCAGCAAATGGAAGGGAGCTGATATCCATGTGAATTTGCAGCTCACTAAAGAATGGTAAGACCAGGAGGTATGGGAGATAGAAGCCTCATTAATATAGGAAACAGCTAGAGGGTCTACTAAGGTGAAATCTATCTTTGAGTATGTTTTATTGGGATGTGAGAAAAAGGTATAGGGGCCGATTTATCAAGTGTCGGGTGGACATTGCTAAATGCCGACAGCATACGCTGACGGCATTTTACATTGCACAAGCATTTCTAGTGAAATGCTTGTGCAATGCCACCCCTTGCAGATTTGCGGCCAAATCGGCCGCTAGCAGGGGGTGTCAATCATCCTGATTGTATCTGATTGGGATGATTGCTGCTCGGCACCTCAGAGGTGGCGGATAAGTTAAGGAGCAGCGATCTTACGAACGCTGTTTCTTAACTTCCGCTTCAGGCGGACCTGAAACAGAGTGGGTCAGAAGCAGCATCCACTGCTTCATAAACCAACCCCATAGCCTTTTTTTCAAAGGGTTCACATACCTCCATAGCTCATATAGGTTAAGAGTTTTGAGGAAATTCCAAGTAGTTTTCATTGTGGATTTGGAGCTACGAATATTGGGGTTGGAACTGTCTAATTTAGGGTTAAAGGGACACTAAACCCAACATTTTTCTTTCATGATTCAGGTAGTGAATACAATTTCAAACAACTTTCCAATATAGTTCTAATACCTAATTTGCTTCATTCTTTAGATATTCCTTGCTGAAGAAATAGCAATGCACATGGGTGAGCCAATCATACAAAGCATCTATGTGCAGTCACCAATTAGCAGCTACTAAGCCTACCTAGATATGCTTTTCAGCAAAGGATATCAAGAGAATGAAGCAAAATGGATAATAGAAGTAAATTAGAACGTTGTTTGAAATCACATGCTCTTTCTAAATCATGAAAGAAAAAAAATTGGGTTTCATGTCCCTTTAAGGGAAAGTTGAAAGTTGTTTAAAATGGCATGTTTTATATGAATTATGAAAGTTTAATTTTGACTAGACTGTCCCTTTAACCAGTCAACCTCACATGTATGTAAACTTCTCTGCTGATTATTTTGTAATCGCATCGGGGAATACATACTATATCTATTGTGATATCTTCATGTTAAAATGTATATAGTCAATGTATAGTTGTATAATATTGTTAAAAGGTCATAGAGCTTTGTATGTGGAGAAAGCTAAAATAAATAAAATTTATCAATAAAGATACATGAATGATTACACACAAATATACTGCTAATTCAAATGAACTTTAGTGCACAGAACTGCTGTGTTCTACAAATTGTACTGTAAAGCCGCACTTTACAAGTACCCAAAACATACATACATACATACATACAGGTTAGAAGGGATGACATCATGCTGCTGAAGGATGACATCATGCTGCTGGAGGATGACATCATGCTGCTGCACACATAGCTTAGCTTGCTAAGCTATGTGTGCAGCAGCATGATGTCATCCTCCAGCAGCATGATGTCATCCCTTCTAACCTGTATGTATGTATGTTTTGGGTACTTGTAAAGCGCGGCTAATCACCCGTTAGGGTCTCAAGGCGCTGCTCATTTTATCGACCTCAGAAGGATGAAAGGCTGAGTGGACCTCGCCAGGGATCGAACCTGCAACCCTTGGGTTGTTACAGAGCTCAACCACAGTGCCTTAGCATGCTGATCCCAATACCAAGGTTGAATATATATGTCTCTCTAAACAGATGACTATAACAGTATGGAATATTACTTTTTACAGGGCATGATTTGATAGGACCATGTCTAAGTATTTCTAATGTGAATTACAAAATTCAGAATGCAGTGTTTCCATTTCATTAAATAATTCATGGAAATAACAAGAATAAAAAGAACACACTGTGCAATTACTTCAGTCTCCAATCAAATTACATTATTTCTATTTTTAGTGGGAGCTTGGTGTTTTAGCACAAAATATATTGGCAGTGTGTGAGTCATATACCCATAACCTCCAAACACCTGTTTCCTTCCCCTGGATCTCTTAAGTGCAGTCATATCTGCTCACTCTTATTCAGTGAAGCTTGTACAAGCAATTTTTTGTTGCTAGATTCTCAAAGTACTTTAGGACGTACAAGGAAGTGTTTAAGTGCTCACATTAAAAATACAGTAATTGTAGCCTAGTGGTTAGTATATTGCAGAGATGCACCTTGATTATAACTAAGAAAATGGCTTAGATTCATAAACACTTGTGAGGTTACCAAGGGGACTAATTGTGAAGGCAATATGATGTTCAAATTTATTTAAGAATCGCTTCACCTGTCTTTTATAGAATTTCAATAGGGCCCAGTGTTCAAAAAAGCGTCAAAAGTGTTATTAATATTAAACTTGTTTGGAGCAGCGTGACTGCGATATTAAAAGTAAACCTGTGTTAAAGTTGCATGATTTTAGTTGATGAATAAAAACACTGTGAAATATATATATATATTTTAAAAACAGATTTACAGAGTGCAATGTTTAAAAATATGATATATATATATACACACTAGGGTTGCCACCTGTCCCTTAAAATACAGAACACTTATAAGTTATACATGCTGCAGGGTGTGCAGGGAGGAACATGAATAGTGCTGTCCAGAAACACAATACAAGTTCCTCCCTGCACACCCTGCAGCATGTGTAACTCATAAGTGTCCAGGAAAACATGGCTGAGGTGGGAACCCTAATACACACTGTATATATATTTATTTATTTATAAAAATAGCGATGGTGATTTTTTCAGAACATATCTCCATTGTGATGATGCTTTGAACTTTGGGCCCTAAATGTGAACCACATGGGAAAAACAATTACTAAAACTGTGATGCTTTGCAAAATGTTTTATGTAAAAATTAGTTATTGTAAAATGAATTAATGTCTATTTTATTAGTTAAAGGGCCAGTAACCGCACTAAAAATATTCTACAACTATCCATGTATGAATGTTAGGCGATGAGAAATGGCAATTTCTGCTCACAATGAAATTTTGGACAATTATAGGACAAGGTTAATCTATGCTTAAAGTGCAGAATTATATAACATTAGCCTAGCGCCAGCTTTCTAAATCAAAGTATTGCAAAGATATTTACCTACGAAAATCTATTTTTCAGAACGCCGCTCCTGGCTCTTCTGAGCGGGTCTGTTTTTCTTACCTAAGCGCATCGTGAACACTGTCTAGTCACAGCACGCTCGATCGTGCCATTAAACTGAATGTAGCTCGCTCCTGCTCTGGTCTGGTAGCGGGGGCGTGCTATATTCAGTTTAATGATGCGATCGGGCGCGCTGTGACTAGGCAGCATGCCCAATGTGCTTAGGTAAAAAACAGACCAGCTCAGTAGAGCCAGGAGCGGTGTTCTTAAAAATAGATTTTCGTAGGTAAATATCTTTGCAATACTCTGCTTTAGAAAGCTGGCGCTAGGCTAATGTTATATAATTCTGCACTTTAAGCATAGATTAACCTTGTCCTATAATTGTCCAAAATCTCATTGTGAGCAGAAATTGCCATTTCTTATCTCCTAACATTCATACATGGATAGTTGTAGAATTTTGATTTACACCAAGTGGTCATTTTTGAAGGGACGATGTATTTTTTTTTTTTTATTGTTTAAAAGGATAGACAACGCTTACTATCCATTCTACAGCTTTGCACAACCAACATTGTTGAATTCCCATGGAGTTATGTATTAACCAGCACTAATTGGCTAAAATGCAAGTTTGTAAAAAGAACTGAAATAAGGGAGCATTCTGCAAAGGCTTAGATACAAGGTAATCACAGAGGTAAAAAGTATATTAATATAACAGTGTTGGTTATGCAAAGCTGGGGAATGGGGATTATCACTTTAAACAATAACATAGTTGACTGTCCCTTTAAGGGTATTTGACAATGTTTCTGTCATGTTACAAAAATAACGAATAACCAAATAAAACATAATAATGATATGAGTAAATGGTTTGGTATAATTTTCATTTCTCTCAAGTGATGAAATATTTGAGCTTTCTTTATGTGTATGTCATGTGTCAAAATTAATGGATACATCAATCAATAAATATGAATAAATAACTTGGTAGATTTTTTTTTTCACTTTTATGACAAAATGTGATAATTTGTGAAAGTTGTATTTTTGTGATTATGCTTAATTGTATTTTTTTTTATTCATTTAACTATATTTTAATTGAACAAAATTATAGAGCAAATTCCCAATTTGTATATGTAATACTACATTGTTCTTGATTTTATGCTTTGCTCTTTGGAAATTGTGTAATGTTTTTATTCATTCTGCTGAGGTTAATGTTGGAAAGGATCTGAAACTGTTGAGAGACTGAAGCTATATTTAGCTCTACTGTTTTAATTTTGAATACATTTTGCTTATCTTCAGACTGCAGTCCTAATTGTATTCATGTGGGAGTTTCTTTACCACATTAAAGATATGTTCTTTCACATAGCAGATTGTTTTTAAAGAAACATCAAAATTCATCAAAACTTCTGGGGAAAGAGCTTTTGAAATTTATGTAAAGTATATTAATGTTATAAATTCACATTTGGGTAAAGTTGAAATAGTAGGTCTTGTTTCCTTCAATTGGCAGTGAGTCCACGATAATATTCATAACCTGTGAGAATACTATTTCTGGCCACCACGAGGAGGCAAAGAAACCCCAAACAAGGCTATAAATATCCCTTTCACATCCCCTACCCTCTAGTAGTTCTTTGCATCATATCATGGAGGTAGAGAGAGGTGTTCTGTTAAGAAGAAATTGAGTTTAGGTTTGACTCAGTGAGCCAAAATCTCGATGGAGTATTGGTCAACGCTGGGTTTCCCATGCATCTCTCCAGTTTAACCTTAATCTCCTGTCTGATAACGCGTTGTGTTTCACACTAAATTCCAGACTTTTGATAGGTAAGTTTGCCCCTCTTTTATGGCATTTTGTCTAATAAAGAGGTAGGATGGGCCTTGTTATTACGCTAGGATTGTGCACATTTGTATTCCTCTATGAACTCAAGCCATTAGGGCTGTGAGGGCTGCACCTTGGATGCGTTTATTACAGGACAGTGACCAGCGTTACATATTCCCTATCACGGGGTGTAATAGAATGCTAGGCTATGTGTTGCTGCAGGCAGCAGCAGTGGGTTGCGACTTGTTCTCGCCCTAGGACGTTTTTGAGCCATTTCCACTTGAGATCCTCTGCACAGTAGTCTGGTGGGAGAGCGGTAGGAGTGTGGTTCGGTTGGTCCGTAGTGAGTAAGACACTCTAAATTGGACTTACAAGGGGACGGTTATTTGGTGCTTGGTAACTAAATACCCACTTAGTGTTCACAAATAACTTTTTGTTCATTATGAACGATTCTATGCTTTTGGAAAAGTCTGAAGTAAACTTCCTCAGTGATTTCTTTTGATAATAACAAGTGTATGCTTTGCAAATTGTCAACTGTAAACCCTCTGGCATAGCTCTGTAATTGCTGCTTATCATATGTCCTGATGTCTCATGCAGGAAGCCCAAGCAGTCAGTCCGTGGAGGAGACCCTTTGGACTCGGTCCCTGGAATGCTTTACTATGGCCACTCGGGCCTCGGCTGATGCGTACATCCTTGTTCAACAATCATTGAATTCTGAAGGCAGCTCAGCTCCGGCTGGGGTGGACCACTTAAACAATGATCTTTTGGGCAGCATTGAGGCAGTTGTGTCTGCTGCCCTGAAGGCTAGACAGGTATTAGGGAAGAGGAAGAGAAAGGTTAAATATTGTTCTCCGACATGTAGCAGTTGTGTAACGGCAGAGACCATGACCAATAGTTTTGGTCATACTTCTGATGATGAGTTGGAAGATGACTCTGAGGAGGGCACGATCAGATTGAAATCAGATCAGCTTTGGCTCTTGCTGAAGAAGGTTCTGTTGACCATGGGGTTCCGGTGGCTAAGCTGTCTGAGGAGGACCAGTTTCAAAAGCTGGAATCAGAGTTTAGGCCTAGGCCAAGGGTTCCAGAGGTCTTCCCATTACCCAAGATTGTTCTGAGATCTCTAAGGAATGGGAGAAGCTGGGGATCCCTTTTGCTCTTTCAGCGGTATTTAAGAGATCCTTTCCTGTTCCAGTGGCTTACACGGAGGTCTGGAACAGCGTCCCAAAGGTGGATGGTGCTATCTCCACATTGGCCAAGTGCACTACAGTCCTGCTTGATGACAGCACGTCTTTTAAGGATCCCCTAGATAAAAGGGTTGAGGGACTACTCAGGTGTCACTTTCTTCAGTCTGGCGCCCTGTTTCACCCTGCCATGGGAATCGCTGCAGTTCTGGTGTGAATCCTTAGAACAGAAGATTATCGTGGAGACTCCGCTAGAGGAGATTCACAATCATATTCAGTCTCTAAAACGGGCAGATTACTTTGTCAGGGATGCTATTCTCCAGATTATTTGTATCAATGCTAAGAATGCCGGTTTTGCAGTGGCTTAAGTTGTGGTCTGTGGACAACGTTTCTAAGTCTCGGCTTTTATCCTTGTCCTTTAAGGGCAAGTCTCTATGTGGTCCGAGACTGGACAAGGGAGCTTTCTTACCACAGGATAAGAAGTCTAAACCCAAGAATCGTTTGGTGGAGCATTTTCGGTACTTTCGTCCAGACAGGAATCAGAGGGGCGCAGAGACACCCAAGACGGAGTCCCCTAGGGCGACCGGGAAACCCCCTCAAGGGTAGAATAAGAGCAGATAGCCCAAGAAGACTTCTCAAGACAACAAGTCAGCATGACGGGTTAGCTCCCGACCTGAGAGCAGGTTGTGTAGGGGGCAGCATCTCCTTCTTTCAGAGGGAATAGTCTCACTCTGTCCAGGACCCTTGGGTTCTGGACATTGTTCGCCAGGGATTCAGAATAGGTTTTCGGCCCTTCCTCCGAGGGACTGTCTATTGCTTTCAAGAGTCTCTGAGAATCCATTGAAGATGGCGGCTCTGCTCTGTTGGGTGGACAACCTCATCACTATGGGACTAGTGGTTTCCGTACCCGTAGCGCAGAGAAGAACAGGTTTCTACTCTAACCTCTTTGTGGTTCCCAAAATGGAGGGCACCTTCCACCCTATTCTGGATTTTAAGGGACTTAACAAATTTGTATGGGTTCCCACCTTCAAGATGGAACTAGTTCAAGAAGGTCAGTTCATGTCCACTATAGACTTAAAGGATGCATACCTTCACATCCTGATCCACAAGGATAATTACTGTTTCCTCCTAGACAAGCACACCAGTTTTTACCAGTGTTTACCAAAGTGCTGTCAGCTTTACTGGCTGCGGTTTGTCTGCAGGGGATTGCAGTGACCCCATACCTGGATGACATGCTAGTTCAGGCTACATCCTTTCCAGTGACTAAGAGGTTACTCTTGTGTCTTCAGGCACATGGTTGGAAGGTCAACCTAGAAAACAGCTCTCTCATCCCGGCTACATGAGTAAACTTTCTGGGAACGATCATAGTCTATGTCAGTATGCACATCTATCTTACAGACCAGCGCAGGGAAAAACTTCATGGAGCGTGTCGTTTGCTTCAGTCCAATGTCCATCCTTTGGTAGCACAATTCATGGAGGTGATAGGTTTCATGGTTGCGCCATCGGATGCTATACCATTTGTTCGCTTTCACCTGAGAACACTACAGTTGTGTATGCTCAGACAGTGGAATGCAGATCATTTAGATCTGTCTCATTTCATCCATCTGGATGCTCAGACGAGAGATAATCTTGCCTGGTGGCAAGTGCCAGCTCCAGTTCTCCTAGGAATGAGTTTCCGTCACCCCGCATGGGTAATAATCACCACAGACACAAGTATGTTGGGCTGGGGGGGTGGTATGAGGTAGACATGTGCATGGCGAAAAAATTTGGTTCGGATCGATTCGAATTCGGAAAATTTTGAATCGATTTGTTTCGGATTCATTTCGTATTAATTCGGATTCGAAGAAATTCAGCTGGATTCGGTTCGGTTCGGAAATTCGGAATTTTGGTAAGTGTTAGGTGAGATTAGACTAGTATTATGTACTGTATATTAGGTGTAACCCATAGCAGAGTGATATAACCTAATATACTGTACAATACTAGTGTAATCCATGGCCATCCGAATTTACCGAATAAATCTGAAGTAATTCGGATTTATTCGCAAAATTCGGCAGTATTTTAATTCGGAAATTCAGTTCGATCCGAATCGCCGAATTTTACGAATTTCCGAATCGAACCTAACCGAATTGCACATATCTAGTATGAGGTTCTCTGAGAGCTCAGGGAACCTGACATCCGGGGAGGTATCTCTTCTGATCAACATTCTTGAGTTGAGGGCTATATACAATAAGCTTTAGCGTAGCCTCAATTGGGTACCTCCCAGTATATCCAAGTTCAGTCAGAGAACACCACAACCATGGCCTAAATCAATCATCAGTGTGGTACTCGTAGCTTTAAGGCGATGCAGGAGCTGTCCTGAATCCTACAGTAGGTGGAGAGACATTGATGGCAGATTTAAGCTATCCACATTCCAGGTGTGGAGAATTGGGAAGCAGATTTCCTGAGCAGACAGACTCCTCACTCAGGGGAGTGTTCTCTGAATCATGAGTTTTTTTGGAGATATGCCACAAATGGGTGTTCCAGATATAGATCTGATGGCTTC
This sequence comes from Bombina bombina, assembly GCF_027579735.1. Lineage (NCBI taxonomy): Eukaryota > Metazoa > Chordata > Amphibia > Anura > Bombinatoridae > Bombina > Bombina bombina. Next base: position 559,895,277 of record NC_069503.1, on the reverse strand, counting down.
CTGCTTCAATACCAAGCTCCCTAGGTACGGATTGAGGTCCAGGGATTCTCAAGCAGAATTGGTGGATGCTCTAGCGGTTCCATGGAACTTCAATCTGGTTTATCTGTTCCCTCTGATTTTTCTTCTGCCCCGGGTTGTTGCTCGGATCAAACAGGCCACGCAGAGCCTGGTATGCAGATCTTGTAAGATTATCGTCTGCTCCTCCTTGGCCGGTACCTCTTCGTCAGGATATGCTTACTCAAGGACCGTTCCTTTACCAAAATCTAGATACTCTGTGGCTGACTGCCTTGAGATTGAATGGTTGATCTGGGCTTCTTTCTGAATGTGATTGATATTCTTATTCAGGCTTGCATGCTGGTCGCATCTACTACAAGGTATGACGCCAGACATCTACTACATCTACTACATGGTATGGAGAACTTATTGTCACTGGTGTGACCAGCAAGGTTTTTCTTGGCATTAAGTTAAGACTCTGCGTAATACATCAGTTTCTCCAGGAGGGTCTGGAGAAAGGCCTGTCGGCCGGGTTCTATCAGGGGTCAGATATATCCCTTTTTGGTTTTGTTTCACAAGAAGTTAGCTAGTTTGCTAGATGTTCAAGAGTTCATTCAGGCTTTGCCCCGAATTAGATCTGTTTTAAAATCTGTTTGAATCTCTGCATTCTGTTGATATCAAGTTGCTCACTTGGAAAGTGATATTTTTATCCTCTGCTCGCAGAGTCTCAGAGCTTTCATCTTTGATGTGTGATTCTCTGTAGATTTATGAGGATAAGGCGGTATTGAAGGCTCAACCAGGCTTAGTAACTAAGTCTGAGAATACTCGTAACATCAATCAGTTGATCGTGGTTCTTTATCGTTGTCCCAAACTGTCTTCCTCTAAAGAGAGACTGTTGCACAATTTGGATGTGGTTAGAGCGTTGAAATTCTACCTTCATGCTACTAAGGAGTTTGGTCAATCTTTTTCCTTATTCATTATGTATAAGCGCAAGGGGCAAAAGGCCTCATCTGTTACTATTTCCTTTTGGATGAGAATTCTGATCAGTACGGCCTACAGAAAAGCGGGCCAGGGGCCTCCTTTGAGAAACACAGCCTATTCTACGTGTGCAATGTCTACTACTTGGGCCTTCAAGAATGAGGCATCAGTTGAGCAAATTTGTAAGGCTGCAATGTGTCTTTTTTACACACTTTCAAAAAATTCTATAAGTTTGATGTTTTTGCTTTAGAAGAAGCATCTTTTGGGAGAAGGGTTTTTACAAGTGGTAGTGCCTGGTTCTTAGGATTTCCTCCCTCCCGAACATTTGTGAAGTCCACAGCTTGGGCATTGGTTTCCCACAGGTTATGAATGTTATTGTGGACTCTCACTGTCAATTGAAGGAAATTATGCTTACCTAATAATTTCATTTCCTGCTTGCAGTTAGAGTCCACAACCCCCCCCCCCCCCCCCCATTGTTAAATGTGTAGTGACGGCAGTTGTTTTATGCACCTCTGTACCCCTTGTATTCCTCTTCATTTTTTCTTATCTTCAGCTGAACTACCGGAGAGTAAGGGAAATAGGAGGGATCTTTATAGCCTTGTTTGGGTGTCTTTACCTCCTCCTGGTGGCCAGGAATAGCATTACCACCAGTTATGAATATTATCGTGGACTCTCACTGCCAAGAAGGAAATCAAGTAAGCATAATTTTAGTTGTTTCATGGAGAAAAAAAACCTACTCAAACATACATTTTATTTGCAAATATTATGCAATGCAATGATTCATTTCTGATTAAAAAACAAATGACTTAAATCTCTCTTTAAGCTTCTTCAGTTTAAAAGCTAGTAGATGCCCACCATTTAGTAGTCCTCCTCTTGCATTAATTAGTAATTAATTAATTAAATGCAAAAAAAGATCACATTGCAGTCAATGTTTACTAGAAAAAAATATATAATTATTTTTTCAATTGTAAATTGTTGCTATTGTGATATTTAGTTATAAAACCGTTATATTTAGGCACTTTACAGAAAAACTGTAGTCAGTCATTCCTGAATGAAATTCAGTTTATTACATTTAAAGGACCATTAAAAACAATAGAATTTCATAACCAACAAATACATAATAAAAAGACAATAAATTAACACTTACTCTGATTTTAAAATAAGCAGCAGAATTTTTCTGAGAAATTGAAAAATGTCTTCCATAACCCACCTCCATTTATCATGTGACAGCCCTGTTATCTCAGTAGACGCTGGTGGCTCAAAGAGTGTACATATACAAAAAGACTATACAATATGATAATGGAAATAACATTTATTTTTTTAAATGACACACATGCTCTATCTGAATCATGTAAGTTTTTAAAGGGACAACTAAGTCACAATCAAATTTTCTGGATTCAGATAGGGCATGCAATTTTAAACAACTTTTCAATTTACTTATAACATCAAATTTGCTTTGTTCTCTTGGTATTTGTTCTCTTTGTTGAAAGCTAAACATAGGAAGGCTCGAACTGATTTCTAAGCCAATAAAGGGCACTTCTTATCTCAGTGCATTTTGACAGTGTTTAACAGCTAGTACATGTATGTCATTGTGCTCACTCACTGATTGGCTAAAACGCAAGTCTGCCAAAAGAACTGAGACAAAGGGTAGTCTGCTAAAAAGTGTATTAATATAACAGTGTTGGTTATGCAAAACTGGGGAATGGGCAATAAAGGGATTATCTATATTTTAAACAATATAAATTGTCAAGTAGACTGTGCCTTTAATTTTGACTTTAGTGTTCTTTTGAATTTTAAACTAAAGTTGTCAACTGAGAAGAGTGATTTACTTTTCTTGTTTTTGAAAATCCTTTTACAATTCACATATTTTGGGAATAAATGTTAGTAGATATATTTAGTTAAATTGATGTCATAAATCATTACACTGTTCATTGATCCATGACTTTCTGCAAACACTATTCCAATAAATAAATATGGTATTCTCTGTCTTTTTTGGCTCTTTTGTGGTGTTCTATGTAAGGGTTATCAAGCATTCTAACAATCACAAGAAATAGTAATTAATACAGTCAGCATATAAATTGCAAGTAAATTGAAAATTGAATGCTTCACAGACATTGACCAGCTGCCCAGAATTACACTTCTGGCTTTCCCAGTTTGAAATATGTGTGTACTTGTCACCCAGTGCAATGCTGTACACTAATCTGTCATTTTTAATAGTTGTTTTATTCCTTTTAAATTTGCACTTTGTTTATTTACAATGATGTTTAAAGGATTTTTTACCTTTATGCACCTAATTTACAGAATTCCTTATATTGTATATACCCAGTAGTACCGCTGTAGAGTAAGTTTGCCAAACTATTCACTTTAAAACCCTGTGCTTTAGGTGCTTGCTATTTTACCTTGTTTGAACAAATTTCTGATATTTGGTAGTTTTGTGGGTACCTTCAGTGACTGGAAATGTATTTACCCACCGGGCAGGCAGGCAGCACTCGCTCTATGACTGGCATAGCGGGTCACTCTCATCCTTGTACAGGCAAAGCGTGTGGTTTCCTGATGCTAATATATCTTCACGTCACATTTGAACTAAAATTAATGAGATTTTTTTTCATTTTAAGTGTTAAATAAAGGGATCTTTTTCCTTTCTCTTAAAGGGATACTAAACCCAAATTTTTTTTTTAATGATTCAGAAAGAGCATGCAATTTTAAGCTACTTTCTAATTTACTCCTATTATCAAATTTTCTTTGTTCTCTACACGGCCACACACTAAACAACCACATAAACACTGTAAACATGCTACATACATACCACACAAACACACAACTTAACAGGGTTGGCTCCAAGGGGGGGCATTGATGGGCAATGCCCGCCCAAATGGAATGCTGTGATCCCTCAAAAAAATGTTTTTGTTATTGTATAAATAAGTGTGTCATAATTCTAGAAATGTGGTAACCCTAGTTATGATACCAGTCACACCAAGTGGGTATTTACACAGCATATTGTGTGTGTATCACTTTCTCAGTGGAATGATGCTGACCTTTTACAAGCAACACACAGAAACTGTTCGCTGCACAATGCAAACCAGACTCTTACAGGGATACTGTATAGAATAAATCTCTTACACGCAATGCGCCTTCACCTAGGGTAGCTATGACACCAGCCCCGAACTGTAAACGTTCTCAAAAAACTTTGTAAACCAGTTACTCAATGGGAACAGTTCACAAATGATACCAGCAACCACTCAGCAAATTGTGTACATATCAGTCATGGTGTGGGTGTTCCCATTATAGTGTGTATATAGCAGTCACACGCAGTAGATGTTCCCAGCCTAGCGTGTCTATCTATACCAGTCACACACAGTGGGTGGTTCCATATATAATGCCAACCTCTTGTCCAGCCCATATGCATGTTGTGCTCAAGTTACAGTCCAATGCCTGCAGACAGGCAGTCTGAGCCTTTGACTGGCATAACGGGTCACTCACGTGTGGTTTCCTGATGCTAATATATCTTCACGTCATGCATATTTTATGTTGTTTGCTAACATTACCAGCTGATTACATTAACCAGTAGTTTAGTCTCTATATGCATTTGCTTGATATATCCATTATAGTCTCAGTGCAGTATGGATTAAAAGTGCTTCTGTCAGATGCTTCTGTTGCGAGTGTATTTAAGTAGAAACGCTGATGTCACACTAAGTGGTAATTGCACTGTCAGTGTAGCATTATTTTATTTCTCTTGTAAGGGATGTCCCTTCACTCTGCTCTTATTTTGACTCTCATACATGCTTTGTAAAAAATACGTGCCCCTCCCATTTCATTTGTTCTGGAGCCGAGTCTGCTACTTAAAGGAACAGTCTACACTTAAACATGTTTATTGTTTAAAAAGATAGAAAATCCTCTTATTACCTATTCCCCAGTTTTACACAACCAACACAGTTATATTAATACACGTTTTACCTCTGTGATTACCTTGTATCTAAGCCTCTGCAGCCTGCCTCCTTATCTCAGTTCTTTTGACTTGCATTTTAGTCAATCAGTGCTGACTCCTAGGCAACTCCATGTGTGTAAGCTCAATGTTATCTATATGGCACACATGAACTAATGGTGAAAAACTGTCAAAATGCATTCAGATTAGAGGCAGCCTTCAAGGTTTAAGAAATTAGCATGTGAGCCTACCTAGGTTTAGATTTCAACTATGAATACCAAGAGAACAAAGCAAAATTGGTGATAAAAGTAAACTTTAAAGTTGTTTAAAATTACATAGCCTATCTGAATCATGAAAGTTTATTTTGGACTAGACTGTCCCTTTAAAAACAACAAAATTCCACCTACATACAACACATAAACACTGCACACACATACACCACACAAATACTGTATAAACACACTCACCACATGAACAGTACATACACTACACACAAACATTACACAGAGACACACTACACAGGCTGCACTGACCCAAACTAAACAAACACTACAAACAATATACCCCACAAACACTACATTACACACACGTACTACACAGACACACACTACATTAACTTACTACATTAACTTAAAACAACATACTACACATATATTACTCAAACACTACACACACAAACATTATGTACAAATTACACAAAAACTACAAACACACCCCATACAAATACTATACACACACCACACAAACGCCACACTACACACATAATACACACATAAACAAACACTACACATACTACACACACACTACACATGCACAATGTGCACATTTTGGTAATGGGTAAGAAACCCCACTTTTGTTATTACAGGAAATACTGCACAGTTATAAGTATGGAACTACAGCACATAGCATGCAAAAAGAGATAATAAATTATCCAATTTAACTATGTGTTTACTCCAAAGATTGTGACCAAGTTGCATAATAACTAAAAAGTATATCAGAATTTCTAAGCAAAACCATGGTATCTCAGGTGTTCCATTTTTTTTCTCAAAAACATTATGATCTATAAGAAGGGACGTCCAAATTTATTTCAATAGCAAAAATAATATAAGACCAAAATCTTATTAAACTCAAAAACAAAAAAAGAAGCAAAATATTGTCTTAAACAGAAAGTAAAAAATATCAGCTAATTTATGCAATATTAATGGTAACCATTTGTAGAGCAAATTCTTCACTTATCCAGTTAATGACCTGTATGCAATTTTAGCTATGATTTCAATCATTTTTTTTAATAAAATGATGGTTATTATTATTACCTGTAAACTGAGAATGCTGAAGAAAGTTATTTAAAAATTAATTAAAACAGCCAAGAAATTACACTCAAAAGAAGCAAAACAGGTCCAAGGTGTATATATAATTCACAAATCCTGCAAATCCTGCTGTAGAGGTTTAGGGATTAGCCTTATAAAACTGACCAGTGGCTGTTTTAATGCTATGAAACCATGTGATATATCGGTAATCAGAAAGGTTTTAAAATTGTTCTGGATGGGTTTGAATTTGAAAACCAATGGAAGCCCATGCAATGCACTTTTTTTAAATTATTATTTATTTATTATTTTGATAATTGAGAATGAAGACCAATATTGGTTATATTAGATGCATTGTATTTGATACATATATTGATGTTGCCTTATTGGATTATTATTTACTGTATCTGTAATAGCTGTAGGCTGATCTCTCCAAACTACCTGTCACTTTCTAATGTCTATTTTTAAAAGTGGCATCCAAAATATAGCATCATAGTTATGCTTTCGTCAAGCATTTGTACTATATACATTTTATGATAATAACGTTTCATTTTGAATGTTTCCACCAGGCATTGCACAGTGCTCATCTGTCTACGAACATTCCTGAACCCTTTTCCATGCTAAGATTTTCCTAAGATATCATGCTTATTTTTATTTATATTATAATTTACATTTATATTTGTTTCACCCTTTAACAGCGCATGGCGACACATGTTCTTCATCCACTGGGGAGCTAATCACAGCCTCCCCTACGGGCTTCCCGGTAACTACAAGGTGGCCAAGTAGCCCTACATCCCTAGGAGAATTCAACCACCAAGCCCCAAACCACAAAAGTGCACAGTGGCTGCACATGACTTAAGGTAGTTGGATGGGGGATAAGTGTTTAAACCCCTTAATCTCAGAACCTTTAAGTCCTAGTGACCCCCAAGACTCACCATTTGAATGGTTATTGCCTTCTCTTTTAAACAGTGTGAGGGAGCACCTTAAAGGAACAGTAAAGTCAAAATGTAACTTCCATGGTTTAAATAGAGTGGTTTATTTTAAATAACTTACTTCTATTATCAACTTTGCTTTGTTCTCTTGATATACTTTGTTAAAAGGCATACCTAAGTAGAGTCAGGAGCAGTAATGCACTACTGGAAGTTAGCTGTTGATTGTTGGCTGCACATATATGCCTCCTGTCTTTAGCTCACCTGATGTGTTTAGCTAGCACCCTGAAGTGTATTGCTGCTCCTTCAACATAGTATATACCAAGAGAATGAAGCAAATCTTTATAAAATAAGTAAATTGGAAAGTTGTTTAAAATGTTATACTTTATTAAAATCATAACAACAATTTTGAGCTTCATGTCCCTTTAAGTAATAGGATATATGCCAGAGTGAGGGGATTATATTGAAGCTATCCCTTGTGTATTGTGGGGTTTCTAGGTGGCATGGCCATATAGTGACCATATAGTGGGTGTCTCTTGAGGATTAGGTTGTAATTACAAGTGGAAAGATCACTTAGTGGGTTAGTGCTGAGCATAGGATGATGGGTTGTTAGTAATAGTTGTAGTTTAGCAGCCAGATCATGGTTAGGATTAATGGACTATAACAATGGTATAATGGTATAAAATGGGATAATTGTATAATAACATAGATTCCTGTTACATTTTGATGACCTGTTGTTGCTACAAATGAGCAGGTCTTATGTGATACTTCCTTACAAATGTATTTTCTACACAGACGTTACAGTGCTCATTTCTACTGAGATCTATGGCTTAAATTCCATAGATAATAACCAACTCAGAAAGCTCAGTTAAATATCTCTATTTAATATAAATTATTTTTACATTTCTTTTTAATACTATCTATAGTTTATCATTTTCTACCCATCTGTCTGTCAGTATACTGAAGCATTTTGTTGGTTGCTAAATACATGGTGGCCAAAGCTTAATTTATCGTAACAGAGTGTTCACCATATGTTCATTAGACAGTAGTATTTCAAAATGTCTGCTGTTTGCACTTAATGTACGTGGACTTTACTTAATACTTATCTTAGTCTTTTTAAGAAATGTCTTTACATTACAAATGTGCAAGTATGACTAAGTATATTCACAAATATGTTTGTGTAAAATGCAACTGTATATTAAAACTATATAATGTAAGTATTTAAATATGTATTACGTATCTTTATAGCGATGGCTGTTTTTCTCATAGGGAATGAGGTAATAACCCATCACTATCATTTTAATAGTAAAAAAGAAATGCTGTGACCTGCACACAAGCTATATGGGACCAGCCAAAGTAAAGTCTAACATTCCATAAAGCCTTTTTTTTTTATCATGTGCAAAACAACAATACATAGTAGTAATTTTGGATACTCAGTATCTTTTCCAACAGATATTTTAAATTAAATGTATCGGTTTCTCTTACATACTGTGTGTGTGTATATGCATGTGTGTGTGTATATATATATATATATATATATATATATATATATATATATATATATATATATATATATATATATATATATATATTTATACTGTATTTATATATACACACAGTATGTAAGAGGAACCAATATATTTAATTTAAAATATCTTTTGGAAAAAATACTGAGTATCCAAAGTGACTACTATGTAATTTCTAATTTACTTCTATTATCAAGTTTTCTTTTTCCTCGTATCTTTTGTTGAAAAGCAGGAACATAATGAGCCTGGAGAACTATACAGCAGCAGTTCTGCAAGAATTGTATCTATTTTCTAGAGCACTACACAACAGCTCTGCCTTGCCTCTTACTGCCTTGTGAGCCCGGTCAGGGTCGGTCCCACCTCATGCCCCATTTCTGTGCCACCATATTTGTATAAGAAGGCTGCACTAGTTCATATTATTTGGCCTGGACTAACAAGGTGAAGGATAACAGCCTCAGGGAAGCAGCTCCTCTTGATGGTTTCTGTTGATGTTTTTGGATTCCTGTTTTTGGGTGATTGTGATATCTGGGGTTTGTTTGTGTGTGCTATTTCTCTCTGATAGTGCAGCTTAAATGTTAAAGTGCTGAGGTGCCTGTTATTTTGAGCGACTGTAATTACACAGGCTGATGAGCAATAAGTGGATTTTTTTTTTTTTAAATGTGAACTTCAATTGATTCATTTCTTTTTGTTACAAACTTTAAATGTTTTTGTAAATCAAACTAGTACATTATTCTTGTCAGTTTTATGGTAGGATGTTTAATAACAAATGGGTAGTGGGCTGCTTTGCCTTAAAATACCCGGCCTAATTCTGGTTCCAATCCAGCCCTGCCGCCAGTAACATATATAGCGCAATCATTTATACCATTTGTGCAAGTAACACACAGAAAATTGATTTTACTCCCTTTGCTACCAAGAATATATGTAGTATGTGGATTTAAAGGGACAGTCAACACCAGAATTTTTGTTGTTTAAAAAGATATATAATTCCTTTATTACCCATTCCTCAGTTTTGCATAACCAACACAGTTTTATTAATATACGTTTTACCTCTGTGATTACCTTGTATCTAAGCCTCTGCAGACTGTTCTTTTGACAGATTTGCATTATAGCCAATCAGTGCTCGCTCCTCTGTAACTTCACGTGCGTAAGCTCAATGTTATCTATATGAAACACATGAATTAATGCCCTCTAGTGGTGAAAAACTGTCAAAATGCAGAAATTAGCATATGAGCCTACCTAGGTTTAGCTTTCAACTAAGAATACCAAGAGAACAAAGCAAAATTGGAGATAAAAGTAAATTGGAAAGTTGTTTCAAATTACATGCCCTTTTTTGGACTTGACTGTCCCTTTAACCCATTTGTGGAAGTTAGTGTTTTTTCTCTCTGCGCTGCCTGTAAAACACACAGAGAATAATAAATTTGATTTAACACAAACATAGACCTAGATTATACTTCTCTTCTTCCCAGGTGTCAGTAGCAAAAATGGAGCGATGATATAACCTTTTTTGTGTCAGACATGACTTTCATTCTTCCCGCCATCCTTTATGCAGACACCACCAATGGTGACATTTCCAAGGTATATACATTTCTGTATCCACAGTGTCAGTATTTAGTGGCAGTTATCTGTGAAATGCCATCTCCATGTCTATAAAGGAATATGGCCTTTGCTTTCTTGACAGACACCTTTGTTGCATGTCCTGATATTCTGTTGGCTATGTGCCCATAGGGTACGTCCCTAAACATGCTACGCTTGTGTAACCACAAACATTTTTACAAAAATGTACACTATTTCACATATGGTCAGGCACTTACCACACATCAGTTTTGTATCAGATAGTGGGATCAAGGCTTAGTTATGGCTAATGTGTGTTGCTAAAGTACAAATTCAGTTTGGCACAAAGGTATAAAATATATTTACTTGATGCTTAGGCCATTATTGTAGCCTATAAACAGCATCAAATGTCGTTACAAATTACTGTATTTAATACTGCTTTACCATAACTTTATACTTACAAAAAAAACTATTCTAAAACTATTAAAAATGTAATTGTTCTTGCATATTTGACATTTAGGGCAGTTTTTTTCTGATATTGTAGATCTAAATAAAATATATAAAGAAATAATTGAGGAAATAATCTAATCATTCCAACGTAACCATCTATACTAAATCTATTTGCCAAATGTATTCAGTTTCATAATAGATGAGGGATTAGGGTTCTATTCTATAGGGCTCCAATAATAACCGCTGGCATCATATCGAGTTCTAAGCTTCTGTGAGGACTTGTTTTGGATGTAACACAACTGCAGACCTATAAGGTGATTTGTATCACTGTGGCCCCTGTATTTCCTGTGTTTGCTAGAAATACAGTTAGTGGCAGCTAGTGAAGTTATTAGGAAGTTCTTGTGGTTATACTACTGTACCAGTTCAGCTGAGCAGTATAAGTAGAGTTATTATGGTGTTAGCCCACTGGAATCAAAGATATGCATATTAGGTAATATTTCAGTTATAGGTTACTGACACTAAAAGAGCAATGCAGAGTTCAGTATAAACAGTGAATATACTTTTGCACGATAATCCTGTGAGCTTGTCCCTTTTAGAGCCGATGTAATGTTACTTGGTTTAGAGACTTAGGCATAGATTAGTAACCTGATGTTAAGAGAATAAATATGCAGACACCAGTCAGCTTGTATCATCTGCGGTTATGTGAGGAAGATGAAGCGTTCACAGGGGAGAGATGCTGCAAACAATTCAGCTCAAAGTTGTTAGTGCGGCAGAACAGCTGATCGGGTGAACAGCTGAAAAGAGCTGCGGTCATGTGACCACTGTGAGAATCGACTGGTATCTCCGGTTGCGGCTAACAGGAAAAACAACTGAGAAGATCGAAGATGTATTACTTTACAGCACTTGTTAGCACTGGTTGTTCATTGGCAGTGTGGAAGTCAGCCAGGGGTCACTATGATGTGCGAGTGCCATAGAAACCAAATCAGGTAAGTCCAGTAAGCGAGGTGGTAAGTTGTCCACAGTGGATCGTGTAATTACAATATCCAATAAAGTGTCCTGGAGAAAGTTGGGGATATGAGAAACAGTATCCCAGAACAAGGAGAAAGTTTGTGAGAGGATAATCACTTAAATTCCTTGCTATTCACAGCTAGTTGCAACAAACGTGCTATGGCTCAGCACACTGCTAGAAAGCTAGACAAATTACTAAGCACTTATCTGCAGCTGAGAGGAAGCTTATGAAGGGAAAGGGGGAAGGGCCAGTAGGAAAACCTGACAGCTTCATACCACACTAGGTGTCAGCTGATTCCCCCCTCATTTGTTCAAGCAGCTACGCGCGTTTCACCCACGTTGGTCTGGGCTTCTTCTGGCTTCAATCTAGAGAATATGGCTGTAACTGTATCTCTGAATAGGTACATGTTCTGAATTGGATACAGTCCTCAATAACGTGACTGGAACCACGTTCATTGTCACGCAAAGATCATCACCCTGCATCGGGAGTTGAAATGCCACACTATGGTACTCTTTTCTTCAATTCCATGTGCAGTGTCTGCAAGTGTGCAATATTCTCTCCATATAGAGCAGTTTGATGCTTTTATGCACTATATATTAACAATGTGGCTCTCTGTACAAAAGGGGAGTATCTGAGGTGATTGGTGAATCTGTGGACAGTTGTAATATACCTCTATACAATATTATCTTTGGATTACTATTACTAGCCATCTGGTAGTCCCTTGGAGAGTGGTGATTCTGCTATGTATTTTGGCAGTACTTCCAGATTAGTCACAGGCTGTTAAAGTGTGGTGATACAGCTTAAACTACACTGATAAATTACTTTTAAGTGAATATTGTGACAACGGCTTCCAAGGGTATACAGTAGTTCTAACTTTTTATATTCGTATTGCTTAGTAGTTTCTTTCTTTTAATTGAGGAATGAATATACTGTATACACTCTGTGTCAGGGTGTTTAAAAAACATACTCTTGGCTAGTCTAAATTATTTCTACTGATATGAGCTAGTGCTGGATAATAAATCCTTTTGTTTTTCCATTTTCATATATATATATATATATATATATATATATATATATATATATATATATATATATATATATATATATATATATACATATATATATATATATATATATACAGTGTGTATGTATATATATATATATATATATATACAGTGTATATATATATATACTGTATATATATAAATTTAAATATAATTTTATATTGTGTGAAGAACTCCAGTTTAGCACACCCCATTATGTAATGGATTTAGTGCAATCGCTAACATTTTACTTTGAACTTGAAATATGGAACTAAAAATGGGAGTGCTATGAATTGGGCTCTAGTGATGTTAGTGCATAACAGCGCTCAGTGGCGTCACTAGGGTTGGTGTCACCTGGTGCGGTAAGTCATGGTGTCACCCCCCCCCAGAAAGCAGACACACACAAAAACACAGGCAAACACTCAGACACACTTAAAAACATACTCAGATGCACACACAAACACTCGGAAACACTGAGACACACAAAAACTCAGACACACACATACAAAATATGTAAACTGCACTGGATTAATTATGAAGCTCATGCCTAGAGCTGCTCCCTGGCTCAGCAGAACATCAAATGAAAGATAAACAGAGCACTCTAAAATAAATCACTGAATAAAAGGTTTAGGCGCGCAAACTATGAAAATTCTGCTCTCTGACTCTGTTCCAAGTCTGTCAGTGCACAGCCCTGGGCCGCATGTCACTGAGCAGTGAGCACAGATAGGCAGGCAGGTTTAGGCTAGCAGCACAACTTTGCAAGCCCCACGGCACACCCACAACATTCATAGTGAAATTGGGCAGGGGAGGAGCAAAGTACAAACAAGCAAAAGCAGCCGGGAAAACTATTTGTTGAAATTGCAGCACTGGCTCAAGGGGCAAAAGAATTGTGTCTGCAACTTCCCCAGTCCCACTAATGTTCACAAATGCCAGCCTCTAATAAAATAATCTATGCATCTCAACATTGTATTTCTTTGAATTTCAATAAAATTTAAAAAATTTTTTTTTTTTTTTTTTTTTTTTGGTGTCACCCCCTGGAGGGTGTCACCCAGGTGCGGCCCGCACCCCCTAGTGATGCCACTGACAGTGCTACCATTTCTATGCTCCACTTGTAATATAGACAACTTTATTTAAAAATTTGAGCTGATTTTTTCAGACTGAAAAAAGTGTTGAGGTATGAATAACTCATAAAGAAAGTGTAATTTAAATAGTATAGTGCCGTGATTCTCAACAACCGGGCCCTTCTGGTGGGCTGCGACCCAACATACCTGCGCCACTCGATCTGACAGGCCTGCCACTCTACACATCTCTGAAATTCCAGACTGGCCTGTCAGAGCACCACTGCACATTTCCTTTTGCGCGCTGTGAGCGGGTAGCGGCAGGTAGCGTGGAGACGAGATCAGCTCAGTAAGGTAAGTAAGCCCACTGACACCAATGTATTAAATAATTACGGTGACCACTGACACCAATGTATTATTCTAATTAAACCACTGACAACAATGTGTATGTGTATATATATATCTACAATTACTCATAAAGAATTGTAGGACTTCATTCCATTTGTTATGGCCAAGGTTTGTATAAAGGGCTGGTGACCCATTTGTAGTTGGTGTCCCATTTGATTGATTCTATTTTTTGACTGTATCTAATGTATCTTTCAGATATGATTTTAGTGTAGGAACAAGTGGTTTGATATAAAAGTCCACGTATTCAAAAAGTTGTGAAGTTAAGGAATCTATACCTGAAACTATGGGTCTACCTGAAGGGACCTTGTCATTTTTATGAATCTTTGGTAGATGGTAAAATGTTGCTGGTTTTGGAAAAAGGTTATTTAAGTATTTGAATTCTGAATCGTTTAGGAGTCCCTTATATTTGGCATTATCAATTAGATGAGTATATTCCTTTAAGAAGCTGCTTCTAGGATCTCCTTTAAGTCTTAAATAGGTATTGGTGTCCCCAAGAAGAAAATATGCTTCCTTTAAGTAATCCTCTCTTCCTTGAAGAATTAAGTCCCCGCCCTTGTCAGCCTCACGTATAATTATTGCTCTCTTGAATGGTCTTTAAGAAATATTTTTCTTTCTCCAACATAGGTGTGTCCGGTCCACGGCGTCATCCTTACTTGTGGGATATTCTCTTCCCCAACAGGAAATGGCAAAGAGCCCAGCAAAGCTGGTCACATGATCCCTCCTAGGCTCCGCCTTCCCCAGTCATTCTCTTTGCCGTTGTACAGGCAACATCTCCACGGAGATGGCTTAGAGTTTTTTTGGTGTTTAAATGTAGTTTTTATTCTTCAATCAAGAGTTTGTTATTTTAAAATAGTGCTGGTATGTACTATTTACTCTGAAACAGAAAAGAGATGAAGATTTCTGTTTGTAAGAGGAAAATGATTTTAGCAACTGTTACTAAAATCGATGGCTGTTTCCACACAGGACTGTTGAGAGGAATTAACTTCAGTTGGGGGAAACAGTGAGCAGACTTTTGCTGCTTGAGGTATGACACATTTCTAACAAGACTTGGTAATGCTGGAAGCTGTCATTTTCCCTATGGGATCCGGTAAGCCATTTTTATTAAATAAGAATAAAGGGCTTCACAAGGGCTTTAAAGACTGGTAGACATTTTTCTGGGCTAAAACGATTGATATATAAGCATTTTTAATACTTCATAGTTTTGAGGAGTTATTTTATTCTTGGGAATTATGTAAAATAACCGGCAGGCACTGTATTGGACACCTTTTTCACTGGGGGCCTTCTCTAATCATAGGCAGAGCCTCATTTTCGCGCCTCTATTGCGCAGTTGTTTTTGGGAAGCAAGACATGCAGATGCATGTGTGAGGAGCTCAGATACATAGAAAAAGCTTACTGAAGGCGTCATTTGGTATCGTATTCCCCTTTGGGCTTGGTTGGGTCTCAGCAAAGCAGATACCAGGGACTGTATAGGGGTTAAATATAAAAACGGCTCTGGTTCCGTTATTTTAAGAGTTAAAGCTTTCAAATTTGGTGTGCAATACTTTTAAGGCTTTAAGACACTGTGGTGAAATTTTGGTGAATTTTGAACAATTCCTTCATACTTTTTCACATTTTCAGTAATAAAGTGTGTTCAGTTTAAAATTTAAAGTGACAGTAACGGTTTTATTTTAAAACGTTTTTTGTACTTTGTTATCAAGTTTATGCCTGTTTAACATGTCTGAACTATCAGATAGACTATGTTCTGTATGTGGGGAAGCCAAGGTTCCTTCTCATTTAAATAGATGTGATTTATGTGACACAAAATTTAGAGAAAATGATGCCCAAGATGATTCCTCAAGTGAGGGGAGTAAGCATGGTACTGCATCATCCCCTCCTTCGTCTACGCCAGTCTTGCCCACACAGGAGGCCCCTAGTACATCTAGTGCGCCAATACTCCTTACTATGCAACAATTAACGGCTGTAATGGATAATTCTATCAAAAACATTTTAGCCAAAATGCCCACTTATCAGCGAAAGCGCGACTGCTCTGTTTTAGAAAATACTGAAGAGCATGAGGACGCTGATGATATTGGTTCTGAAGTGCCCCTACACCAGTCTGAGGGGGCCAGGGAGGTTTTGTCTGAGGGAGAAATTTCAGATTCAGGGAAAATTTCTCAACAAGCTGAACCTGATGTGATTACATTCAAATTTAAATTGGAACATCTCCGCGCTCTGCTTAAGGAGGTGTTATCTACTCTGGATGATTGTGAGAATTTGGTCATTCCAGAGAAATTATGTAAGATGGACAAGTTCCTAGAGGTCCCGGGGCCCCCCGAAGCTTTTCCTATACCCAAGCGGGTGGCGGACATTGTAAACAAAGAATGGGAAAGGCCCGGCATACCTTTTGTCCCTCCCCCTATATTTAAGAAATTGTTTCCTATGGTCGACCCCAGAAAGGACTTATGGCAGACAGTCCCCAAGGTCGAGGGGGCGGTTTCTACTCTAAACAAACGCACTACTATCCCTATAGAAGATAGTTGTGCTTTCAAAGATCCTATGGATAAAAAATTAGAGGGTTTGCTTAAAAAGATGTTTGTTCAGCAAGGTTACCTTCTACAACCAATTTCATGCATGGTTCCTGTCACTACAGCAGCGTGTTTCTGGTTCGATGAACTAGAAAAGTCGCTCAATAAAGATTCTTCTTATGAGGAGATTATGGACAGAATTCATGCTCTCAAATTGGCTAACTCTTTTACTTTAGACGCCACTTTGCAATTGGCTAGATTAGCGGCGAAAAATTCAGGGTTTGCTATTGTGGCGCGCAGAGCGCTTTGGCTAAAATCTTGGTCAGCGGATGCGTCTTCCAAGAACAAATTGCTTAACATACCTTTCAAGGGGAAAACGCTGTTTGGCCCTGACTTGAAAGAGATTATTTCTGATATCACTGGGGGTAAGGGCCACGCCCTTCCTCAGGATAGGTCTTTCAAGGCTAAAAATAAACCAAATTTTCGTCCCTTTCGCAGAAACGGACCAGCCCCAAGTGCTACATCCTCTAAGCAAGAGGGTAATACTTCTCAAACCAAGCCAGCCTGGAGGCCAATGCAAGGCTGGAACAAAGGTAAGCAGGCCAAGAAACCTGCCACTGCTACCAAGACAGCATGAGATGTTGGCCCCCGATCCGGGACCGGATCTGGTGGGGGGCAGACTTTCTCTCTTCGCTCAGGCTTGGGCAAGAGATGTTCTGGATCCTTGGGGGCTAGAAATAGTCTCCCAAGGTTATCTTCTGGAATTCAAGGAGCTACCCCCAAGGGGGAGGTTCCACAGGTCTCAATTGTCTTCAGACCACATAAAAAGACAGGCATTCTTACATTGTGTAGAAGACCTGTTAAAAATGGGAGTGATTCATCCTGTTCCATTAGGAGAACAAGGGATGGGATTCTACTCCAATCTGTTCATAGTTCCCAAAAAAGAGGGAACATTCAGACCAATCTTAGATCTCAAGATCCTAAACAAGTTTCTCAAGGTTCCATCGTTCAAAATGGAAACCATTCGGACAATTCTTCCTTCCATCCAGGAAGGTCAATTCATGACCACGGTGGATTTAAAGGATGCGTATCTACATATTCCTATCCACAAGGAACATCATCGGTTCCTAAGGTTCGCCTTTCTGGACAAGCATTACCAGTTTGTGGCACTTCCATTCGGATTAGCCACTGCTCCAAGAATTTTCACAAAGGTACTAGGGTCCCTTCTAGCGGTGCTACGACCAAGGGGCATTGCAGTAGTACCTTACTTGGACGACATACTGATTCAAGCGTCGTCCCTACCACAAGCAAAGGCTCATACGGACATTGTCCTGGCCTTTCTCAGATCTCACGGGTGGAAAGTGAACGTAGAAAAAAGTTCTCTATCTCCGTCAACAAGAGTTCCCTTCTTGGGAACAATAATAGACTCCTTAGAAATGAGGATTTTTCTGACAGAGGCCAGAAAATCAAAACTTCTAAGCTCTTGTCAAGTACTTCATTCTGTTCCTCTTCCTTCCATAGCGCAGTGCATGGAAGTAATAGGTTTGATGGTCGCGGCAATGGACATAGTTCCTTTTGCGCGAATTCATCTGAGACCATTACAACTGTGCATGCTCAGTCAGTGGAATGGGGATTATACAGACTTGTCTCCGACGATACAAGTAGATCAGAGGACCAGAGATTCACTCCGTTGGTGGCTGACCCTGGACAACCTGTCACAGGGGATGAGCTTCCGCAGACCAGAATGGGTCATTGTCACGACCGACGCCAGTCTGGTGGGCTGGGGCGCGGTCTGGGAACCCCTGAAAGCTCAGGGTCTTTGGTCTCGGGAAGAATCTCTTCTCCCGATAAATATTCTGGAACTGAGAGCGATATTCAATGCTCTCAAGGCTTGGCCTCAGCTAGCAAAGGCCAAATTCATACGGTTTCAATCAGACAACATGACGACTGTTGCGTATATCAACCATCAGGGGGGAACAAGGAGTTCCCTGGCGATGGAAGAAGTGACCAAAATCATTCAATGGGCGGAGACTCACTCCTGCCACTTGTCTGCAATCCACATCCCAGGAGTGGAAAACTGGGAAGCGGATTTTCTGAGTCGTCAGACATTTCATCCTGGGGAGTGGGAACTCCATCCGGAAATCTTTGCCCAAATTACTCAATTGTGGGGCATTCCAGACATGGATCTGATGGCCTCTCGTCAGAACTTCAAGGTTCCTTGCTACGGGTCCAGATCCAGGGATCCCAAGGCGACTCTAGTAGATGCACTAGTAGCACCTTGGACCTTCAACCTAGCTTATGTATTCCCACCGTTTCCTCTCATCCCCAGGCTGGTAGCCAGGATCAATCAGGAGAGGGCATCGGTGATCTTGATAGCTCCTGCGTGGCCACGCAGGACTTGGTATGCAGACCTGGTGAATATGTCATCGGCTCCACCATGGAAGCTACCTTTGAGACAGGACCTTCTTGTTCAAGGTCCGTTCGAACATCCGAATCTGGCATCACTCCAACTGACTGCTTGGAGATTGAACGCTTGATTTTATCAAAGCGAGGGTTCTCAGATTCTGTCATTGATACTCTTGTTCAGGCCAGAAAGCCTGTAACTAGAAAAATCTACCATAAAATATGGAAAAAATATATCTGTTGGTGTGAATCTAAAGGATTCCCATGGAACAAGATAAAAATTCCTAAGATTCTATCCTTTCTTCAAGAAGGTTTGGAGAAAGGATTATCTGCAAGTTCTTTGAAGGGACAGATTTCTGCTTTATCTGTTTTACTTCACAGAAAGCTGGCGGCTGTGCCAGATGTTCAAGCTTTTGTTCAGGCTCTGGTTAGAATCAAGCCTGTTTACAAACCTTTGACTCCTCCTTGGAGTCTCAATTTAGTTCTTTCAGTTCTTCAGGGGGTTCCGTTTGAACCCTTACATTCCGTAGATATTAAGTTATTATCTTGGAAAGTTTTGTTTTTGGTTGCAATTTCTTATGCTAGAAGAGTTTCAGAGTTATCTGCTCTGCAGTGTTCTCCTCCTTATCTGGTGTTCCATGCAGATAAGGTGGTTTTGCGTACTAAACCTGGTTTTCTTCCGAAAGTTGTTTCTAACAAAAACATTAACCAGGAGATAGTCGTGCCTTCTTTGTGTCCGAATCCAGTTTCAAAGAAGGAACGTTTGTTGCACAATTTGGATGTAGTTCGTGCTCTAAAATTCTATTTAGATGCTACAAAGGATTTCAGACAAACATCTTCCTTGTTTGTTGTTTATTCTGGTAAAAGGAGAGGTCAAAAAGCAACTTCTACCTCTCTCTCTTTGTGGCTTAAAAGCATCATCAGATTGGCTTATGAGACTGCCGGACGGCAGCCTCCTGAAAGAATCACAGCTCATTCCACTAGGGCCGTGGCTTCCACATGGGCCTTCAAGAACGAGGCTTCTGTTGATCAGATATGTAAGGCAGCGACTTGGTCTTCACTGCACACTTTTACCAAATTTTACAAATTTGATACTTTTGCTTCTTCTGAGGCTATTTTTGGGAGAAAGGTTTTGCAAGCCGTGGTGCCTTCCATCTAGGTGACCTGATTTGCTCCCTCCCATCATCCGTGTCCTAAAGCTTTGGTATTGGTTCCCACAAGTAAGGATGACGCCGTGGACCGGACACACCTAGTTGGAGAAAACAGAATTTATGTTTACCTGATAAATTACTTTCTCCAACGGTGTGTCCGGTCCACGGCCCGCCCTGGTTTTTTAATCAGGTCTGATATTTTATTTTCTTTAACTACAGTCACCACGGTATCATATGATTTCTCCTATGCAAATATTCCTCCTTTACGTCGGTCGAATGACTGGGGAAGGCGGAGCCTAGGAGGGATCATGTGACCAGCTTTGCTGGGCTCTTTGCCATTTCCTGTTGGGGAAGAGAATATCCCACAAGTAAGGATGACGCCGTGGACCGGACACACCGTTGGAGAAAGTAATTTATCAGGTAAACATAAATTCTGTTTTTTTGCTTAGATTATCTTTTTTAATCTTATATCCATTACATAATTCTGTTAGTTCATTCTGGACGAGATTATAAAAAGTAGGGATAAAGTTTCCTTTCAATTGAACTGGAAAGAAAATAGAGGGTGGTTTTAAAATTGTGTTGAAATGTTTATTATTAGTAGTGTTTTCATTTCTTAAAACAATCTCACCTTCATTGCTTTCCATTTCTAGTTCTTTAAGGGCTAAAATGGCCTCTAAATCAGAATCAGACAAAAGAGTGAGGTCTTCCAAATTGTTCGTTAACTGTTCTTTTTTGCTCTTTTCAAAATGTCTTTGAAGTGTCAGTTTATGTATAAATTTGTGCAGATCTATAAAAAGCGTGAAGGGATTAGGACCTTTTACCGGTGCACATTTTAAGCCTTTTCTGAAAGTGTCCATCTGCTGTTCTGTAAATTGACATGAAGACAGGTTGAACATTTTTACTATGTGGTGCAAACAGGGGGTGATAGGTGCGCTAAAAGCTAAAGGTATATAACTAACTTAATTATATATGCGGATGTGTATCAACTAAATATAAAGTGGCAGATATATTTTGCTGCGCATGTACGGCTAGATTTAGAGTTTTGTCGGTAACGACCCGCGTATCTAACGCTGGCTTTTTTCTGGCCGCACCTTTAAAATAACTCTGGTATTGAGAGTCCACAGAATGGCTGCGTTAGGCTCCAAAAAAGGAGCGTAGAGCATATTTAACACAACTTCAACTCTCGATACCAGAGTTGCTTACGGACGCGGCCAGCCTAAAAAACGTGCTCGTGCACGATTCCCCCATAGGAAACAATGGGGCTGTTTGAGCTGAAAAAAAAACTAACACCTGCAAAAAAGCAGCGTTCAGCTCCTAACGCAGCCCCATTGTTACCTATGGGGAAACACTTCCTACGTCTGCACCTAACACTCTAACATGTACCCCGAGTCTAAACACCCCTAACCTTACACTAATTAACCCCTATTCTGCCGCCCCCGCTAATGCTGACCCCTGTATATTATTTTTAACCCCTAATCTGCCGCTCCGTAAACCGCCGCTATTTACATTATCCCTATGTACCCCTAATCTGCTGCCCCTAACACCGCCGACCCCTATATTATATTTATTAACCCCTAATCTGCCCCCCACAACGTCGCCTCCACCTGCCTACACTTATTAACCCCTAATCTGCCGAGCGGACCGCACCGCTATTATTATAAAGTTATTAACCCCTAATCCGCCTCACTAACCCTATAATAAATAGTATTAACCCCTAATCTGCCCTCCCTAACATCGCCGACACCTAACTTCAAATATTAACCCCTAATCTGCCGACTGGAGCTCACCGCTATTCTAATAAATGTATTAACCCCCAAAGCTAAGTCTAACCCTAACACTAACACCCCCCTAAATTAAAGATAATTTAAATCTAACAAAATTAATTAACTCTTATTAAATAAATTATTCCTATTTAAAGCTAAATACTTACCTGTAAAATAAATCCTAATATAGCTACAATATAAATTATAATGATATTATAGCTATTTTAGGATTAATATTTATTTTACAGGTAACTTTGTATTTATTTTAACCAGGTACAATAGCTATTAAATAGTTAAGAACTATTTAATAGCTAAAATAGTTAAAATAATTACAAATTTACCTGTAAAATAAATCCTAACCTAAGTTACAATTAAACCTAACACTACACTATCAATAAATAAATTAAATACAATTCCTACAAATAAATACAATGAAATAAACTAACTAAAGTACAAAAAATAAAAAAGAACTAAGTTACAAAAAATAAAAAAATATTTACAAACATTAGAAATATATTACAACAATTTTAAACTAATTACACCTACTCTAAGCCCCCTAATAAAATAACAAAGCCCCCCAAAATAAAAAAATGCCCTACCCTATTCTAAATTACTAAAGTTCAAAGCTCTTTTACCTTACCAGCCCTGAACAGGGCCCTTTGCGGGGCATGCCCCAAGAAGTTCAGCTCTTTTGCCTGTAAAAAAAAAACATACAATACCCCCCCAACATTACAACCCACCACCCACATACCCCTAATCTAACCCAAACCCCCCTTAAATAAACCTAACACTAAGCCCCTGAAGATCTCCCTACCTTGAGTCGTCTTCACCCAGCCGAGCCAAATTCTTCATCCAAGCGGAGCAAGAAGAGGTCCTCCATCCGGTAGAAGTCTTCATCCAAGCGGGGCAGAAGAGGTCTTCCATCCGATTGAAGTCTTCATCCAAGCGACATCTTCTATCGTCATCCATCCGGAGCGGAGCGGCAGCATCCTGAAGACCTCTGACCCGGAAAATCCATCCTGGCCGACGACTGAACGACGAATGACGGTTCCTTTAAATGACGTCATCCAAGATGGCGTCCCTCGAATTCCGATTGGCTGATAGGATTCTATCAGCCAATCGGAATTAAGGTAGGAAAATTCTGATTGGCTGATGGAGTCAGCCAATCAGAATAAAGTTCAATCCGATTGGCTGATCCAATCAGCCAATCAGATTGAGCTCACATTCTGTTGGCTGATCGGAACAGCCAATAGAATGTGAGCTCAATCTGATTGGCTGATTGGATCAGCCAATCGGATTGAACTTGATTCTGATTGGCTGATTCCATCAGCCAATCAGAATATTCCTACCTTAATTCCGATTGGCTGATAGAATCCTATCAGCCAATCGGAATTCGAGGGACGCCATCTTGGATGACGTCATTTAAAGGAACCGTCATTCGTCGTTCAGTCATCGGCCAGGATGGATGTTCCGCGTTGGAGGTCTTCAGGATGCTGCCGCTCCGCTCCGGATGGATGACGATAGAAGATGACGCTTGGATGAAGACTTCAATCGGATGGAAGTCCTCTTCTGCCCCGCTTGGATGAAGACTTCTACCGGATGGAGGACCTCTTCTTGCTCCGCTTGGATGAAGAATTTGGCTTGGCTGGGTGAAGACGACTCAAGGTAGGGAGATCTTCAGGGGCTTAGTGTTAGGTTTATTTAAGGGGGGATTGGGTTAGATTAGGGGTATGTGGGTGGTGGGTTGTAATGTTGGGGGGGGGTATTGTATGGTTTTTTTTTACAGGCAAAAGAGCTGAATTTCTTGGGGCATGCCCCGCAAAGGGCCCTGTTCAGGGCTGGTAAGGTAAAAGAGCTTTGAACTTTAGTAATTTAGAATAGGGTAGGGCATTTTTTTATTTTGGGGGGCTTTGTTATTTTATTAGGGGGCTTAGAGTAGGTGTAATTAGTTTAAAATTGTTGTAATATTTTTCTAATGTTTGTAAATATTTTTTTATTTTTTGTAACTTAGTTCTTTTTTATTTTTTGTACTTTAGTTAGTTTATTTCATTGTATTTATTTGTAGGAATTGTATTTAATTTATTTATTGATAGTGTAGTGTTAGGTTTAATTGTAGATAATTATAGGTATTTTATTTAATTAATTTATTGATAGTGTAGTGTTAGGTTTAATTGTAACTTAGGTTAGGATTTATTTTACAGGTAATTTGTAATTATTTTAACTATTTTAGCTATTAAATAGTTCTTAACTATTTAATAGCTATTGTACCTGGTTAAAATAAATACAAAGTTACCTGTAAAATAAATATTAATCCTAAAATAGCTATAATATAAATATAATTTATATTGTAGCTATATTAGGATTTATTTTACAGGTAAGTATTTAGCTTTAAATAGGAATAATTTATTTAAGAAGAGTTAATTAATTTCGTTAGATTAAAATTATATTTAACTTAGGGGGGTGTTAGTGTTAGGGTTAGACTTAGCTTTAGGGGTTAATACATTTATTAGAATAGCGGTGAGCTCCAGTCGGCAGATTAGGGGTTAATAATTGAAGTTAGGTGTTGGCGATGTTAGGGAGGGCAGATTAGGGGTTAATACTATTTATTATAGGGTTAGTGAGGCGGATTAGGGGTTAATAACTTTATTATAGTAGCGGTGCGGTCCGCTCGGCAGATTAGGGATTAATAAGTGTAGGCAGGTGGAGGCGACGTTGAGGGGGGCAGATTAGGGGTTAATAAATATAATATAGGGGTCGGCGGTGTTAGGGGCAGCAGATTAGGGGTACATAGCTATAATGTAGGTGGCGGCTCTTTGCGGTCGGCAGATTAGGGGTTAATTATTGTAGGTAGCTGGCTGCGACGTTGTGGGGGGCAGGTTAGGGGTTAATAAATATAATATAGGGGTCGGCTGTGTTAGGGGCAGCAGATTAGGGGTACATAAGTATAACGTAGGTGGCGGTCGGCAGATTAGGGGTTAAAAAATTTAATCGAGTGTCGGCGATGTGGGGGGGCCTCGGTTTAGGGGTACATAGGTAGTTTATGGGTGTTAGTGTACTTTAGAGCACAGTAGTTAAGAGCTTTATGAACCGGCGTTAGCCCAGAAAGCTCTTAACTACTGACTTTTTTCTGCGGCTGGAGTTTTGTCGTTAGATTTCTAACGCTCACTTCAGACACGACTCTAAATACCGGAGTTAGAAAGATCCCATTGAAAAGATAGGATACGCAATTGACGTAAGGGGATCTGCGGTATGGAAAAGTCGCGGCTGAAAAGTGAGCGTTAGACCCTTTTTTGAATGACTCCAAATACCGGCGGTAGCCTAAAACCAGCGTTAGGAGCCTCTAACGCTGGTTTTCACGGCTACCGCCAAACTCCAAATCTAGGCCGTAGATAGCAATAGATATGCCCAAAAAAACGTATTTACTTAGTTGTGTATATAACACAGTGTGAGAAAAATAGAAAAATTAAGAGCCCCAGTGATTTTAACAGTATTTACTTTATAAAAAATATATGAGAAGAACAAATAAAAAACGATCTCAATGATCTAAGATTGTTTGCACCACATTTTATCTGAGAGACCGAAGGATCTTTCTTTTTGCTAGGTGTTTGGTATTTCCCATTGCCAGCGCACTACTACACACTCCTTTTTGAACATTTTTACTAATTGTCTCGATTGTAATTTGTTTTTGATTTTTTTTCTTTCGTTTTTCTATTTCTGACCAATTGTTCTTTCACATACTTCATATATGAAGATTATCCTAAATTGATGATTGTGAGTTGTTGAGTGCTATTTTTGTACACTCTGTGCGTAGTGTGAAATTCACACTACTATCTCTGTTCATATATACATATATGTGTTTATATATAAATTCTCCCAATTACCGGGACCTGGACAGCTTCGGCTAAAATTTTCCGGCCTTGAGGTCATTTGGGTTGAGAACCCCTGGTATAGTGTGTCTAAGAAAACTACATTAGAAATGAAATATGTAGCTATTTGTAGCATTTGCTTTCAAGATCTTAGGCGTTGCTGTTGCTGCTGTTTCATGATTTGCTTTAATACAGTTTATGTATGTACAGCTATTACACTGCATATATTATAGTATTAGACTTTATTACAAATATGTGAAAACAATCACATCTGCAGATGACTATAGTTAACTATATTAAATGTATTCGTGCTTCCTCTGTATATATTAGTTGCTCCTTTATACATATATTTCATGAACTTTAATGTATATTGTCTATTTGTATCACTTTCTAAACTGCCCATCTGTCTTTTGGCATGTGGTATGTACTGTTGGCTTAAACATAGCCGGTTATGGTAAAACATGATTTGGCTAACACTTACTTTTGGAAAATTAGAGCTAAATGGATGTTTATGAGTTCAAGCAGTGACTAAACAAGCTGTTGTGCTTTTTTTAAACTATTGTTGCTCATGCTGTCTGTGTCTAGAACATAATGGAATTCCAATACCACATCATTTTCAGCTAGTTATATCCTATTAAGACTATGATTTTTTTCTTCTAAATACCTGTATTACAATTTCTTAAAGGGGCATTAAACTGAAAATACAATAAATGTACATTTTCTGTTTATTTTGCTTGCTTTACTTTAAAACTCATCTGATAAATTAGCATGTTGTGTGTGTTCTATCTAGAGAGTTTTTTTTTTAATTCTATACAAAAGTATGCAGCAAATAGCCTGACTACATACTACACTGTGTGTCACAAACATATTTACAGTTAGGCCTGATTAGACACAATCAAGGAAAAATATTCACTAGTGGCTGTAAGTGGTCTTTCCCTGATATATAAATCTTTTGCACTGAATGCTCATTTTCTGATACATACTATGGATAGATGAAAATATATGAAACCCACAATGTTTATTTCATGATTTAGATACATCATAGGATTTTAAACTATTTACCAATTTACTTTCATTTTCTAATATGATTAGTCTAGTTATCCTTTGTAGAAAAGCATACCTAGGTAGGCTCAGGAGCTGGAAGCTAGCTACTGATTGGTGCGGCATATTAATACCTCTTTTCATTGGCTTACCCGTGTGTTCAGTGAGCTCAAAGTAGTGCATTGCTACTCCATCAATAAAGGATACTAAGAGAATGAAGCAAAATTGATAACAGAAGTAAATTGGAAAGTTGTTTAAAAACATATGCTCTATCTGAATCATAAAAGAAAACATTTTGGTTTCATATCCCTTTAATTAAAGGTTTGGCTGCTGCCAATTGGCTGCTGCTGCCTACAGGAAACAGTCTACAAACAAATTTTTATTAACAAATAAAATTAAAATCTGAAGGACCCCATGACCATGATGGAACTAAAATATATATAAACAAATTCATGATGAATGATTTATCTGACAGAAGTTTTTTTTATTTAAGCACATCTAATAAATAATAAGGTTGTACATTTTGTTCACCATTCGTCAGGGTAACAAATCCAGAAAATGGCCCCAGTCAGTGGCATTCGGCTAATTTGGATTTTTTAGAGTAAAAGGGCAATGCAGTTTTTTTCTTTTTTGTTTTTTTTTAATCAGCTAATAAGAAGAAAATAGCATCCAGAACAGCTATATAACAGCTGTTTAATGGTTGAGAAGAAGCAGATTGTGACATGTTAGTTATATAAGCAGCAGTGCAATAATAAAATTTAATGTGTTTAGGGTTTAAACACATAGTTGAAGTCAGCTCCAGAGCAGCAATGCACTACTGGGAGTTTGCTGAACACATCTGATAAGCCAACAAGAGGCATATATGTGTAACCACCAATCACCAACAAACTCCTAGTAATGCTTTGCTGCTCCTGTGCATACCTAGGTATGCCTAACAACAAATGATTCTAATAGAACAAAGAACATTTGATAATAGAAGTAAATTAAAAATGATTTTAGTATTGCATAATGTATCTGAATCTTGAAAGTTTGACCAAAAAATGTTTCTCACTCCTTATTTGAATGGCATCCCTCTGGTTAGAGTCTTTTAAGGTCACCAGAACTTCAACATAGGAGAGGATCTATGTCAACCACAATATTATACCCCAACCACTATATATTTTTTTGCCATATGCATATGACCCCCAAGTGGGCTCTATATAAAGTTCACTTTCCATTTAGTGGTTATTTTGGTTTACTAGTGCTATCCTTTTATAGAGAACATTCCTTTCTGTTCTCCTATCAGCTCTCCGCAACTCTCCTTTGGAGAAGCGCACCTGTGCGCCCGTATTTATCATAAAAAGTAGTTTTTTCTCCATAGGAGAGCTGAGGAGAACTAAAGAAAATATACTCCAGTATTATTAGTATCTGCACCTTATTTATCACTGAAAATAAGAAACTATTCTCCATGTCAGTCATATATAAGCCAATAGAAATCTTTATACAGCCTTCCTAGTATTTTTGTTAACGACCCTCTTCAACAAACTGTCATGTAAGAAAATAGATCTACATTTTAATTGTTTTTGTGCTTGAATTTTAGCGCTTTTTTATATCTTATTTTTATGCCCCAATAGATATAATTTGTGTGCTCTATTATATATTATTTTGGCGCTCCATTATATATATATTTTAATACGCCAATATAAATTATTATTGCGCTCCAATAACCATTATTATTGCGCTTTGTTACAAATAATTTTTGCACCTTGCAGAGCCTTTTTTTAATATAACATTGTTTCTACAACTGGTAGAGAAAAGATTTCTAATGCACTCCACAGTAGTTATGGAGAACTTTGCAGGAACTTGCAGGAGAATAGTCCTCCACATGAGAATATAAATTATACATTTTTAACTAGGAGAATTAATGAGGAGAACTATATGAAATACGACTAAAAGGATTTAATTTAACCCTTTTTTTAGGGAACATGTTCTCCAGGGAGAGTGAGAACAGAGTAGGAAAATTTTACAGTCGAACTTGCCCAATTGTAGGAGCATTTTTTAATGATTAATAGGGGCATTATTTTTTATGAGATCTTTTAGGAGAAAATGTTGGAGAATTGGGATGATAAACCGAGCCCTAAAATTCATCTAGTTGAAAGGTAATAATTCATATTACCATAGTGATCAATTAAATCTAATTAGAGAGGCATGTAAGGCCACTTGGAAAAGAGTTAAATATATTTTTTTTAATAAAGTAAGAGTTCTTATTACCTTATAATTAAATGGTAAGTAGAGATATGGACTCACTGAACTTACTGAAAGCCAGCAGGCAGGTAATGACCATTTTAACAACAATTACCTTCATTCCAGGGGAGGCAAGGGCATTTGAAAGAGGAACTTCTTCCTTTTAAAATAGGGTGTTAGTTGTCCCTCTAGACCAGTGATAGGCAATCTGAAGTCCAGTCGAGCATTATGGGAAATGTAGTTCTAAAACATCTGGAGTACCAAAGTTCACCATCACTGCTCTAGACTAACAATAGGCAAAGATATGGGCATCTATTTATCAAGCCGTCAACCGCAAATACGCTGGAATTCCGCAGCGTATTTGTGGCGAGCCTGATTCCCCTTAGTTATCAAACCCTACAGTCTACAGACCGGCAAAAGTAGAATTTTGTGACGTAACATACGATCTGCCGGACTCAGTCCGACACAGATCAATGCTTACGTCTTTACAGTTGTTCCGAATGCAAATTCGGCACAATCTGACTACTTTTGCTAGTTATCAAATTTCTACCAGGTACGCTCGGAGGCGGCGGATGCCATAGGAATCAATGGGAGTCTGAAAGCAGCAAAAGCTTATGTTCACTGCTGCCCGATATCCCATTGATTCCTATAGGAATGTTTACACCTAACACCCTAACATGTACCCCGAGTCTAAACACCTCTAATCTGCCCCCCTACACTGCCGCCACCTACATTATACTTATTAACCCCTAATCTGCCCCCCTACACCACCGCCACCTACATTATACTTATTAACCCCTAATCTGCCCCCCCCTACACCGCTGCCACCTACATTATACTTAACCCCTAATCTGCCCCCCTACACCGCCACCACCTACATGATACTTATTAACCCCTAATCTGCCCCCCTACACCGCCGCCACCTATATTATACTTATTAACCCCTAATCTGCCGCCCTGACACCGCCGCCACCTACCTACATTTATTAACCCCTAATCTGCCGCCCCTAACGTCACCGCCACTATATTAAATTTATTAACCCCTAAACCTAAGTCTAACCCTAACCCTAACACCCCCTAACTTAAATATAATTTAAATAAATCTAAATAAATATTCCTATCATTAAATAAATTATTCCAAGTTAAAACTAAATACTTACCTATAAAATAAACCCTAAGCTAGCTACAATATAACTAATAGTTACATTGTAGCTATTTTAGGGTTTATTTTTATTTTACAGGCAAGTTTGTAATTATTTTAACTAGGTACAATAGTTATTAAATAGTTATTAATTATTTAATAACTTCCTAGTTAAAATAAATACAAATATACCTGTAAAATAAAACCTAACCTATGTTACAATTACACCTAACACTACACTACAATTAAATTAATTACCTAAACTAAATACAATTAAATACAATTAAATAAAATTATCTAAAGTACAAAAAACCCCCCACTAAATTACAGAAAATAATAAACAAATTACAAGATTTTTAAACTAATTACACCTAATCTAATCCCCCTAACAAAATAAAAAAGCCCCCCCAAAATAAAAAAGCCCTACCCTACACTAAATTACAAATAGCCCTTAAAAGGGCCTTTTGCGGGGCATTACCCCAAAGTAATCAGCTCTTTTACCTGTAAAAAAAAATTACAACCCCCCCAACATTAAAACCCACCACCCACACAACCAACCCTACTCTAAAATCCAACCAATCCCTCCTTAAAAAAAACCTAACACTAACCCCTTGAAGATCACCCTATGGTGAGAAGTCTTCACCCAACCAGGCCGAAGTCCTCAACGAAGCCGGCAGAAGTGGTCCTCCAGACGGGCAGAAGTCTTCATCCAGACGGCATCTTCTATCTTCATCCATCCGGCGCGGAGCGGCTCCATCTTCAAGACATCCGACGCGGAGCATCCTCTTCATCCGACATCTTCTTCAACAATGACAGTTCCTTTAAGTGACGTCATCCAAGATGGTGTCCCTTCAGTTCCGATTGGCTGATAGAATTCTATCAGCCAATCGGAATTAAGTTAGGAAAAATCCTATTGGCTGATGCAATCAGCCAATAGGATTGAGCTTGCATTCTATTGGCTGATTGGAACAGCCAATAGAATGCGAGCTCAATCCTATTGGCTGATTGGATCAGCCAATAGGATTGAACTTCAATCCTATTGGCTGATTGCATCAGCCAATAGGATTTTTCCTACCTTAATTCCGATTGACTGATAGAATTCTATCAGCCAATCGGAATTGAAGGGACGCCATCTTGGATGACATCACTTAAAGGAACCGTCATTGTTGAAGAAGACGTCGGATGAAGAGGATGCTCTGCATTGGATGTCTTGAAGATGGAGCTGCTCTGTGCCGGATGGATGAAGATAGAAGATGCCGTCTGGATGAATACTTCTGCCCATCTGGAGGACCACTTCTGCCCGTCTGGAGGACGTCTGCCGGCTTCGTTGAGGACTTCGGCCCGGTTGGGTGAAGACTTCTCACAGTAGGGTGATTTTCAAGGGGTTAGTGTTAGGTTTTTTTAAGGGGGATTGGGTGGGTTTTAGAGTAGGGTTGGTTGTGTGGGTGGTGGGTTTTAATGTTGGGGGGTTGTAATTTTGTTTTACAGGTAAAAGAGCTGATTACTTTGGGGCAATGCCCCACAAAAGGCCCTTTTAAGGGCTATTTGTAATTTAGTGTAGGGTAGGGCTTTTTTTATTTTGGGGGGCTTTTTTATTTTGTTAGGGGGATTAGATTAGGTGTAATTAGTTTAAAAATCTTGTAATTTGTTTATTATTTTCTGTAATTTAGTGGGGGGGTTGTACTTTAGATAATTTTATTTAATTGTATTTGATTGTATTTAGTTTAGTTAATTAATTTAAATGTAGTGTAGTGTTAGGTGTAATTGTAACGTAGGTTAGGTTTTATTTTACAGGTATATTTGTATTTATTTTAACTAGGAAGTTATTAAATAGTTAATAACTATTTAATAACTATTGTACCTAGTTAAAATAAATACAAACTTGCCTGTAAAATAAAAATAAACCCTACGATAGCTACAATGTAACTATTAGTTATATTGTAGCTAGCTTAGGGTTTATTTTATAGGTAAGTATTTAGTTTTAAATAGGAATAATTTATTTAATGATAGGAATATTTATTTAGATTTATTTAAATTATATTTAAATTAGGGGGTGTTAGGGTTATGGTTAGACTTAGGTTTAGAGGTTAATAAATTTAATATAGTGGCGGCGATGTTGGGGGCGGCAGACTAGGGGTTAATAAATATAATGTAGGTGGTGGCGGTGTAGGGGGGTCAGAATAGGGGTTAATAAATATAATGTAGGTGGCGGCGGTGTAGGGGGCGGCAGATTAGGGATTAATAAGTATAATGTAGGTGGCGGTGGGCTCCAGGAGTGGCAGTTTAGGGGTTAAACACTTTATTTCGTTGCGGCGGGGTCCGTGAGCGGCGGTTTAGGAGTTAACACATTTATTAGAGTTGCGGCGGGGTCCGGGAGCGGCGGTATCAGGGGTAAACAGTTTAGTATAGTGTGGGTGTTTAGTGACAGGTTACCAATAAAGCTGTAAAAAAGCCAAAGAGCAGCAAGATCGATGACTGTTAGTTAACAACAATCCGCTGCTCATCGCACTGTACTTGGTGCGCGGCTTTTTGACAGCTTTTTTGATAATTTTAGAGAACGTATTCCGATCTTAGGCAAGCGTATTGGTGCCGTCGAATGCAAGTAAGTTGACGGCTTGATAAATAGATGCCATGGACTCTGTTTGAGCCCCCCTTCCCCTCGGGCAAAATAGCAATTTAACTGCTTTACATCAGTCACCTGCCTATTACAGGGACACATGACCCCCCTTTGAAAGGACAGAATCTTGTCCCTCTTTGGGTTAAATATGAATTTTACAGGAAACATTGATTTGTTAACTATTTATTTAATTGTAGGAAGAGTTGACAAAAAAAACTTGAATCACTTTTAATGCTAATTTGCCTGTATGATTTCTCGCTGTTGCAATGACTAACAGAATGTATTTACATAATCATTAGCACAAATGCCCAGCATGTTTCAACCATATAATAGCACTTATCTACCTTGTGCCATTAGATTGTGAAATACACTTGGCAACTCTGTTGTTGTTTTTGAAAAACAAAAGCAGATTTAAAGTGTAAAGTATTTGAAACGCTAAGCTTAAGTAAATGGCTATTTAGAGTTGACAATTCCTTACAATACTTATTAAACTAATATGATCATGTAGTTGCTCGTCTCTTGATAAACCTTGTCAAGTGGTAACAGCTAAGATGATGGCTTACAGAAGTGGTTTCCATGAATAGCTTTAGCTAAAATCCAATCATCCAGGCCAACATAATGCTACTCATGTGCTTCTTAAGCTGAAATGATGAAGCTACTATTATTACTGGGGAATGTATTATTGGTGACATTTAGGAATATGTCTAATTTTGTCTTTACATAAATTGTACATGAATCTCATATATTGGTCTATTTTAAAAAAATATGGAATACAACGATATGTTTATAGGGCAACCTTTTTTTGGAACTTTTCAAAAGAAAAACATACATTATAGCTCAGAACAGGGCAAAAATTTTTGATTTTTTGACAACTTTGTGAACAAAAAAATCACTTTGCAGTGGTATGTAACGTTAATGAATGATATTAAAGGGACAGCCAACACCAAAATTGTTATAGTTTAAAAAGATAGATAATGCCTTTACTACCCATCCCCCAGCTTAGCACAACCAACATTGTTATATTAATATACTTTATAACATTTAAACCTCTAAATTTCTGTCTGTTTCTAAGCCACTACAGACAGCCTCTTATTACATGCTTTTTATTAGCTATTCACAACAGGAGACAGCTAGTTCATGTGGGCAATATAGATTACATTGTGCCGTGAAGTTATTTATGAGTAATTGGCTAAAATGCAA
This sequence comes from Bombina bombina, assembly GCF_027579735.1. Classification (NCBI taxonomy): domain Eukaryota; kingdom Metazoa; phylum Chordata; class Amphibia; order Anura; family Bombinatoridae; genus Bombina; species Bombina bombina. The sequence continues at coordinate 559,861,196 of NC_069503.1, read as the reverse complement.
GTCAATAGATAATAAATTGCCATGTGATCAGGAAACTGCCAAAAGAGGCTTAGATACAAGGTAATCATAGAGGTAAAAAGTACATTAATTTAATGTTCGCTGTGCAAAACTGGGGAATGGCTAATAAAGGGATTATCTATCTTGTTAAACAATAAATATGTTGGAATAGACTGTGCCTTTAAGCAATAATATCTGAAAATAATCACATAGTGCTGGAGCTGTTAAATAGTAAATGGATGCTAGATATTAGAGATGTGCATTTGTAACACAAAATGGGTATTTGTTTAATTTTCACAAAACAAATATCCGAATGAATGCACCAATGTAATTTAAAGAAAATAACACAAAACTTATCAGTATTCATTTGTTTTCTTTAAGTTCCCTTTAAAGGGACAGGAAACCCCCAAATCTTCTTTTCTTGATTCAAATAGAACATGCAATTTTAAACAACTTTCCAATGTACTTCTGTTATCAAATTTGTTTTATTCTCTTGCTATGCTTTGCTGAAGGAACAGCAATGCACTAATGGCCACTATCTGAACACATCTAGTTAGGTCATCACAAGAGACAAATGTGTGCAGGCACCAATCAGCAGCTAGTGTAGGATATGTGCGTATTCTTTTTCAACAAGGGATACCAAGAGAACAAAGCAAATTTTCAAATATAAGTGAATTTAAAAATATCTAAAAATGACATGCTCTATCTGAATCATGCCAATTTTATTTTTACTTTCCTATCTCTTTAAGGGACTAAATACTTACCTCTAGTTAGCTAAAGAATCACGTTAACTTAGTCCCACTTCTCAGAGGCCCAGGCCGAGCTAATAAAAGGCACAGAGCGGTGGATTTTATATTAGAATCTCCTACTGTTTAATATCCCTTTAGTTTTTGGCCCTCATTGCAATTACACATACATTTCAATTTTTTGTAATAACTATAATGTTTATCATAGGGGATACTCTACCATATGAAAAGCAAAGCAAAAAAAACTATGTTTAGTTTATTTTCTGTGGTGAACATAGTAAATAGCAGCATGGGAATCAATTTTTGTCTTGGCTCCTCCCCTGCTCAAACCAACAAAATTTAGATTTCATATCTCTATTGTTAAATAACAATAATTGAAAATCATAAAATAGGTTTATAATTGTTTAACTTTGCACCATCTGATAAGTTATTCAGAGAAGTAATACTCCAAACACAGACAGTCTCTTAGGTAGAAATAGCTTGAATATGAGTCTTTAAGCAATAATGAAAGAGTTCAAGAAATAGGGGCCTATCTATCAAGCTCTGAATGGAGCTTGATGGCCCGTGTTTCTGGCGAGTCTTCAGACTCGCCAGAAACAGCAGTTATGAAGCAGCGGTCTAAAGACTGGACAGGAATCGTCGCAATTCAACCCGATCAAATACGATCGGGTTGATTGACACCTCCCTGCTGGCTGCCAATTGGCCGCGAGTCAGCAGGTGCTGGTGCAATGCTGAATACGGAGAGTGTACTGCTCTCCGCATTCAGCGAGGTCTTGCGGACCTGATCCGCACTGTCAGATCAGGTCCGCAAGACCTGTGATAAATAGAGGCCATAGTCTTTTCAATGATGTATATCCAAAGGGGTTGTTTACATGTTGTGTCTTACAATTTAGTCATGTAACCAATAATTCAAGAGTTAGTTGTAGCTGCTTCTTGGTTAATAGGGGATGCCTTCAGTACTGGTTCGGCGTAAGGTAGAATCTATGGCAGAGAACAGAAGCGCACAGAGCACTCCACATAGTGCAGTAAGTTTTAATAGTTCAACATTAAAAACAGACAAGTAACCCTCAGGGTTTTCTACTCACTCTTTCCAACCTCAACAGAAATGTGGTATGTGCAGCGCCCACCTTATGTCATTGTGCACGACAGAGTATCTGCAACAACAACCAAGGTAAGCGTCTATCAAACTGCCAGTGAGAATAATCTGATAGTGGTGAAACAAACCGCTCAGTTACAAGGACTACATGGTAGATATGTGCAATTCTGTTCTGTTCGATTCAGAATATTCGGAAAATTCAGCGATTCGGATCGAACCGAATTTCCGAATTAAACTACTGCCGAATTTCGCGAATAAATACGAATTACTTCGGATTTATTCGGTAAATTCGGATGGCCATGGATTACACTAGTATTGTACAGTATATTAGGTTATATCACTCTGCTATGGGTTACATCTAATATGCAGTACATAATACTAGTCTAATCCCATCTAACACTTACCGAATTTCCGAACCGAACCGAATCCAGCCAAATTTCTTCGAATCCGAATGAATCCGAAACGAATCCGAAACGAATCGATTCAAAGTTTTCCGAATTCGAATCGATCCGAACCGAACTTCGAAAAATTCTGAATCGATCCGAACCGAACCAAACCAAATTTTTTTGCCATGCACATGTCTACTACATGGGGGTCTGGAAAAAGACTTTGCTGCTCACATTGGCTATTCTAGAGATGTTAGACAAAAACTCAAACTCAATACTCTGATTGCTTTTTATATAATACCATGCACACACCTAATTTCTGTTGAGGTTAGAAGGAGTGAGTAGAAAAACCTGTGGGGTACTTGTGTGTCTGTTTTTAATGTTGAACTATTAAAACTTACTGCACTATGTGGAGTTGCAATCTGCTTGGGACTGGAAAAGGTTTGGATTTTTAAATATTTGCATCTGTAAAATTGGACAATTTGGAGAGGGGATGAAACCAAGGGGCCAATTTATTAAGATGCGGCGGCATTTAACATTGCACAAGCATTTCTAGTGAAATGCTTGTGCAATGCCACCCCCTGTAGATTCATTGCAAATCGGCCGTTAGCAGGGGTTGTCAATCATCCCGATCGTATCTGATCGGGATGATTGCAATCTGACGCTTCAGAGCTTCTTAACTTATGTTTCCGGCCCCACGTGTTAACAACAAGATCTTATGTCATTTAGGCAACATTTACATGTCAGAATAAAGCTTATACATGCAACCTTTTATGCCATATTTAATACTTTTGTATAGATAGTACCATATATATATTTATATATATAATTATAAAATAAGCATGAGTTGCTACAGACACACTTATGTTTTTTTTAACTAGTTTAGTGTAGATCGCATTCCAAACATGTTTTAATTAGTGCATCTGATATACACCTCCCTGAAAGAAAATTAAAGGAACACTCAAGTCAAAATTAAACTTTCATGATTAAAGTGATAGTCAATCCTAGTGTTTAACAAACGCTAGGATTGACTATTAAACAAATAAGGGGGACTTTCATTCATGAAGTATAAGATACTTCATGTAGAAAGCTTCTTTATTTGTTTCAATCGATCGCTGTTCTTAGCTGCTACAGCAGCCCATGGCTAAAATAATTTTTTTGCTAAGAGGTGACGTTTTCACCTCTTAGCCAATAGCCGTGCCGTAAATCCGGCTCCCATGAGCGCCAAGCCGGATTTACCGCACTGCTATTGGCTAAGAGGTGAAAATGTCACCTCTTAGAAAAAATTTTTTTTAGCTGTGGGCTGCCGTAGTAGCTAAGAACGGTGATCGATTGAAACAAATAGAGGAGCTTTCAACATAAAGTATCTTATACTTCATGAATAAAGTCCCCTTTATTTGTTTCAATAGTCAATCCTAGCGTTTGTAAAATGCTGGGATGGACTTTCACTTTTAGATTAATTTCCATTAACAAAACGTGCACAGTCATTTTGTATTTACACTTTTTAAATCATTAGCTCATACTGAGCATGTGCAAGAATTCACAGAATATACATAGATGCATTTGTGATTTGTGTGCTGTCGCATGATACGAGGGGAGTGAAAATAGACATAACTGAAATTTGTCAGAAAAAAATCTACTACTCATTTTATGTTGAGACTAAGGGCTAGATTTATCAACGCTGAGGCGTACAGGGGCGCATATACAAATGTGTATCAAAGAATAATATAGTTACTTCTTTTAACAAAGGATGACCAAAAGCTAGTTGACCTAAAGCTCTTCATTTGAGAGCTGTTTATTTGCTATGCACGTTCCAACAGGCCCATTTATCAAGCTCCATACGGAGCTTGAAGGGCCGTGTTTCTGGCGAGTCTTCAGACTCGCCAGAAACACAAGTTATGAAGCAGCGGTCTAAAGACCGCTGCTCCATAACCCTGTCCGCCTGCTCTGAACAGGCGGACAGGAATCGCCGGACATCAACCCGATCGAATACGATCGGGTTGATTGACAGCTCCCTGCTGGCGGCCGATTGGCCGCGAGTCAGCAGGGGGCGGCGTTGCACCAGCAGCTCTTGTGAGCTGCTGGTGCAATGTTAAATGCGGAGAGCGTATTGCTCTCCGCATTTAGCGAGGTCTTGCGGACCTGATCCGCAGTGTCGGATCAGGTCCGCAAGCCCTTTGATAAATGGGCCTGTAGATGTGAAGGAGAGACACATAAATTACAATGTAATGGGGAGAAAAAATTTTTTTTGCGTGATCTCTTCATGCTTGTGAGTTTTTGATCATAGGGCCCTTAGTATTCAGATCACCGACATTTCCTTTTTTATGCAGCATAGAATTATCTAATGTTTATTGATATAGAGATTACAATACAAATATGTCGAAATTCATGCACCATAATAAAACGCACGTGAAATAATTGTGCCATTCTGTTTTCTTCTCTAGAGATTTTATTCAAAGTAGATTGAAAAATAGATTTATGCCATTAGTTCAAGCTATTATACTCATCAGCTTTCCTATTATCAGCGCTAAACCCAATCACTCTACGTTACTATGTACTTTACATATTTGTTTCCCTTAGGGTTTACATTTACTTATGTTTAAATGGATGTTACTTGTGAGCTACATGAAAACTGCTGCAACTGCTTTTTTTTCTGTCTGAATGACTGAAAGGTTAGAAGTATGAATATCTTGCAGCACTAAAAATAGGTATTCACAAATAAGAAAATAAGATTTCCATTTGTTTAAACAGGGGTAACAATCTCATTGTATCCGGGTGGACTTTGACAAGTACTCTTCTCCCATGGGGGCCACTTGAATAGAGTGAGTGCTCTGGAACTGGATATACTAGAAACTGGAAGTGACATTTACCCAAGTAGTAGTGCATGATGGGAGTTGTAGTCCATAATAGACATACACAGTTTAGTGCCAAGTGAAGTGATCATTCTGGAACTGAATAAAAAGGGGCATCTATCCAAGCAGTGCACAATGGGAATCTACATTGGACAATGCATGCTTGTCTTTATATTTATCTTGTGCGTGCCTATATAGAACTATCAACTTGTTACACCTCTAAGAACCCTAAAAAATTGATGGGGCCAAATTAAAGGAACATAACACTCATATGCTAAATCACTTGAAACTGATGCAGTATAACTGTAAAAAGCTGACAGGAAAATATCACCTGAGCATCTCTATATAAAAAAGGAAGATATTTTACCTCACAATCTCCTCAGCTCAGCAGAGTAAGTTCTGTGTAAAAAGTTATACTCAGCTGCTCCCAGCTGCAGGTAAAAAAAAAAAAAAATGAAGAAATGAACAGCAGCCAATCAGCATCAACAGTGCTGAGGTCATGAACTCCTTTACTGTGATCTCATGAGATTTCACTTAACTCTCATGAGATTTCATTATTACACTGAATAGGGAAATAACATGAGAGTGCACAAGGCTCATCCCTTCAGCTGTCCCAGGACAGACATACTAATATGCTGCTTAGAAATCCTTTACAATGGGATGTGGCTACTGATGAACTTTTAGGGTAAAATATCTTTCTTTTTTACATAGAGATGTTTAGGTGATATTTTCTAGTCAGCTTTTTACAGCTATACTGCATCACTGTCAAGTGTTTAAACATTTGGGTATTATGGCCCTTTAATAATTTACTTAATAAGCAAGGTGGGCAGATTATATTATTTTGAGGGCCTCATATGGTCCCAGCCAGGGCAGGTACTTTGAGACTGGAATAATCACTCAGATTGAAAGAAAAACATAATACTAATAATATGGAAATGTTGTATTTAGTTTTTGTATTACTTTGTGCAGAGTTAGAATCTGTCTATACATTTCCTACACATTATACTTTTTCTTGAGTTTTACAGCATTTTCAGTCAGCTCTCAGTATGCTAATTGTGTCCTCTGTTTTATAGGTTTTTTTTGCCAGTGTGCTATGACTAACAACTGATCATGTCTGGCTTGAGCTGGTTACAAAGCAAAAAAAACATCACACAGTTTTACAGACACCATGAAATGTGTGCATGCACAGCCACTAATGCTGGTCATAAATGCACGGTATAACTTGTGAAAAACCTTCCAGTACATGTTCACAATGTGAAGTGGCAGTTAGAGTAGAGACACCCTATTAACATAAGCAGGATGAAAATACTGACTGGAATCATTTTTGACACTGCATATATTATTTTTACTTCAAACAACTGCACTATGCTACTTATTTGAACTAAACTGAGAAATTCAAATATGCCCATTTTACTTAAACAGCATAAGGAGACTAAAAAATAAATTCATATAATAAGAAGCTGCTTTAAATTCAAGCACAATGTAATTTCATGACATGAATTATTGTTTACATATTGAAAACAGAAAATGTTTTATTGCATATAACGAGGGGTCTCAGGGGTCTCAATTGAGACCGGGCCCACACCTCTAAGGGATACCTCTTTATCCTATTAGGGACTTAGGATGTTGAGGAGGGCCATCGCTGTTTTGTGGGTGTCGGAAGAGGGGGGATAGTGAGCTTGATTATGGGCGTCTCTGCTCTAGAGGCCTATCTGGTCCCGCAATCAGTAGTGCCCGGGCTTCACCTGCATTATGTCTGGCACCTCTCTGCCCCACATATGAAAAGCGGCTCACAGTTTAAAAAAACATAATTTTTTATTGAAATATATATTTTTTGCATATAATTTGCAAGTGAGTTAAAAGCATATTGTTAAAGTCCTCTGCTCTAGGGCAACAATAGACTATAGAGCTAAACATTTGTACAGTACATATGCCTGTGTCTTAATTTGTTTTATTTTTCCTTGTTTTCCAGTTTACATTTTTAATTTTTTAAAGTCTGTCTCACTTTATCATTTAAAATTTACTGTCATTTATTTCACTTGGATACATGTGAGAGCCCAAATACTATGATAATAGTCCAGCTACCATGATGATAGTCACTAAGCTGTTTTCTGTATATAAATTAGCAGTAGAGTTAATTCTACCTAGAGAGTAATTCTACCTGATTGCATTCTGTGAGTTAGTATACTGTAAGCACAAAAGTTTCTCAATGCAGCAAACCACCTTTGAGAAAGGAACTACACACTATAATTCATGGAAGCAAGACATATGCCAAGCCCTTTAATGTATACCAATGAGACAATCTTTTTGCCTCCAAAGAATACCCAGTCCACCTATATAGCTGCAATGCAGAGCTTCAGTATGTCTATTTTAAAGAGAAAAGGTGATATTATTGCTAAGGTGATGAATAACTCGGTAGTTGCTTCTCCAAAAATGACATTGTTAAACTTAAAGGGACAAGTATATATATGAAGGAAACTTTTAATTGTATAAGTCAATGTTAAAAATAAATAAAAGATTACATAGTGATTAAAAAACATATAATCTATAAGTTTAATATTTTTAACTTGAAAAATGAAACGGTACCCTGTGTCCGAAGCGTTGCAGGGACACTCTTTCTAAAAGGCAGAGCAAACATCTCTATATATCACGCCCTCCCGCCAATTGCAGATAACATACTTATTATCCTATGTCACCAAAAGGGAAATACAGTGTATAAATGTGTATAGTTTTCAATCTCAAATCCCACAATGTTTGCCCTTACTTTTTCAAATATCGCTTACTTATTAGAGCGCAGCCTATAGCAGGGAATCCTGCACATGCGCAGTAGTGTATTACTAGAAGTGAGCTAGCAGGGCTAAGTTACAAGTACAAAAAAATGCTCTTATGTGTTATTTCACAGTTGCTTGCATGTAACTATGTGTTTAACTCTTGCAATGGGATTGACGAATAAATTGGGACTGGTCCTTTTGACATTTGTTGCATTTGTAAGACTGCTGGCAACTGTAGCTCTTCAAATTGAATCAGATATGATTATTTTGGTTCACTTTCCTCTAATGAACTATATTTTATGATTCCAGTAAAATTTAATTGAAATTATAATTGTGTGTTGATGTAGATCGCTTAAGTGACATTATTTATAGAAAAAATATATAGTTTACAATGTGAATCTATGCACATTATAACAGCAAAAAACTAAGTATGCTCAGCAAACAGATAAAAAAACAAAAATATTGAGTTGACAATAATGGAGTCAATTTATTAAATGCCGGGCGGCTACAGCAAATCATGTCCCCCGGCATCGCTAAATGCCGACAACATACGCTGTCGTCATTTAACATTGCACAAGCATTTCTTTTGAAATGCTTGGGCAATGCTGCCCCCTGCACATTTGTGGCTAATCGGTCGCTAGCAGGGGGTGTCAATCATCCCGATCGTATCTGATCGGATGATTGCAGTCTACCTAACTTTTTAACAAAGGATACAAAGAAAACACAACAACAGAAATAAATTGGAAAGTTATTTAAAATTACATACTTTATCTGATCCATGATATAAAAAATGTAGGATTCATGTCCCTTTAACTAACATCCATCGTCAGTTTTCACTGTCTCAATTTTCTCGCTTTCTTTTCTCCAACATTGGTGTGTCCGGTCCACAGCGTCATCCTTACTTGTGGGAATATCTCTTCCCCAACAGGAAATGGCAAAGAGTCCCAGCAAAGCTGGCCATATAGTCCCTCCTAGGCTCCGCCCACCCCAGTCATTCTCTTTGCCGTTGCACAGGCAACATCTCCACGGAGATGGTTAAGAGTATGTGGTGTTTAGTTGTAGTTTTTTTATTCTACTATCAAGAGTTTGTTATTTTAAAATAGTGCTGGTATGTACTATTTACTCTGAAACAGAAAAAGATGAAGAATTCTGTTTGTGAGAGGAAGATGATTTTAGCAGACAGTAACTAAAATCATTTGCTGTTTCCACATAGGACTGTTGAGATGAAGTAACTTCAGTTTGGGGAAACAGTTAGCAGACTTTTCTGCTTAAGGTATGACTAGCCATATTTCTAACAAGACTGTGTAATGCTGGAAGGCTGTCATTTCCCCTCAGGGGGACCGGTAAACCATTTTCTTAGTCTCAAACAGAATAAAGGGCTTAATATGGGCTATAAAACTGGTAGACACTTTTATGGGCAAAATTGATTGCTTTATTTGGGCATTTTATACATGTTTATGCTGGTAATTCACACTTTTAAACTTAGGGAACGTTTTTTAACATCAGGCACTGTGTTAGACACCTTTTCCAGTCAGGAAGGGCCTTCCCAGTTGTAGGCTGAGCCTCATTTTCGCGCCATTACTGCACAGTTCCTTTTGAGAGCAAGACATGCAGATGCATGTGTGAGGATCTGAAAGTAGTTGGAAAAGTTCCTAGAAGGCTTCATTTGGTATCGTATTCCCCCCTGGGTTTGGTAAAGTCGCAGCAAAGGCTGTAGCTGGGACTGTAGAGGGGTTAAAACTGTAACCGGCTCCGGTTTCGTTATTTTAAGGGTTAAAGCTCTGAAAATTGGTGTGCAATACTTTGAATGCTTTAAGACACTGTGGTGAAAATTTGGTAAATTTTGAACAATTCCTTCATATTTTTTCACATATTCAGTAATAAAGTGTGCTCTGTTTAAAATTTAAAGAGACAGTAATGGTTTTGTTTTAAAACGGTTTTTGTGCTTTATTGACAAGTTTAAGCCTGTTTAACATGTATGTACCTTCAGATAAGCTATGTTCTATATGTATGAAAGTCAATGTGTCTCCCCCTTCAAAATTGTGTGATAATTGTGCCATAGCGTCCAAACAAAGTAAGGACAGTACTGCCACAGATAATGAAGTTGCCCAAGATGATTCATCAGATGAAGGGAGTAGACATGGTTCTACATCATCTCCTTCTGTGTCTATACCAGTTTTGCCCACGCAGGAGGCCCCTAGTACTTCTAGCGCGCCAATGCTTATTACTATGCAACAATTGACGGCAGTAATGGATAACTCCATTGCAAATATTTTATCCAAAATGCCTGCATATCAGAGAAAGCGCGATTGCTCTGTTTTAAACACTGAAGAGCAAGAGGGCACTGATGATAATTGCTCTGTCATACCCTCACACCAATCTGAAGGGGCCATGAGGGAGGTTTTGTCAGATGGAAAAATTTCTCAACAGGCTGAACCTGATGTTGTGACATTTAAATTTAAATTAGAATATCTCCGCGCACTGCTTAAGGAGGTGTTATCTACTCTGGATGATTGTGACAACCTGGTCATTCCAGAAAAATTATGCAAGATGGACAAGTTCCTAGAGGTTCCGGTGCACCCCGACGCTTTTCCTATACCCAAGCGGGTAGCGGACATAGTGAATAAGGAGTGGGAGAAGCCCGGCATACCTTTTGTCCCCCCTCCTATATTTAAGAAATTATTTCCTATGGTCGACCCCAGAAAGGACTTATGGCAGACCGTCCCTAAGGTCGAGGGGGCAGTTTCTACTCTAAACAAGCGCACTACTATTCCTATCGAGGATAATTGTGCTTTCAAAGATCCTATGGATAAAAAATTGGAGGGTTTGCTTAAAAAGATTTTTGTACAGCAAGGTTACCTTCTGCAACCCATTTCGTGCATTGTTCCTGTCACTACAGCAGCGTGGTTCTGGTTCGAGGAACTAGAAAAGTCGCTCAGTAGAGAGACTCCATATGAGGAGGTTATGGACAGAGTTCACGCACTTAAGTTGGCTAATTCCTTTATTTTAGATGCCGCTTTGCAATTAGCTAGATTAGCGGCGAAAAATTCAGGGTTTGCAATTGTGGCGCGCAGAGCGCTTTGGCTAAAGTCTTGGTCAGCGGATGTATCATCCAAGACAAAATTGCTTAATATCCCCTTCAAGGGTAAAACTCTCTTTGGGCCAGAATTGAAAGAGATTATCTCAGACATCACTGGGGGAAAGGGCCACGCCCTCCCACAAGATAGGCCTTTCAAAGCCAAGAATAAGTCTAATTTTCGTTCCTTTCGTAATTTCAGGAACGGACCGGCCTCTAATTCTGCATCCTCTAAGCAAGAGGGTAATGCTTCACAGACCAAACCAGCCTGGAAACCGATGCAAGGCTGGAACAATGGTAAGCAGGCCAAGAAACCTGCTGCTGCTAACAAAACAGCATGAAGGAGTAGCCCCCGATCCGGGACCGGATCTAGTGGGGGGCAGACTCTCTCTCTTTGCTCAGGCTTGGGCAAGAGATGTTCAGGATCCCTGGACGCTAGAAATAGTTTCTCAGGGTTATCTTCTGGAATTCAAGGAACTACCCCCAAGGGGAAGGTTTCACATATCTCACTTATCCTCAAACCAAATAAAGAGACAGGCATTCTTACATTGTGTAGAAGACCTGTTAAAGATGGGAGTGATACACCCAGTTCCAATGGCGGAACAAGGAATGGGATTTTACTCAAATCTGTTCGTAGTTCCCAAAAAAGAGGGAACCTTCAAACCAATTCTGGATTTAAAAATCCTAAACAAATTTCTCAGAGTACCATCGTTCAAAATGGAAACCATTCGAACGATTCTACCTACAATCCAGGAAGGTCAATTTATGACTACCGTGGATCTAAAGGATGCGTACCTACATATTCCTATCCACAAAGAACATCATCAGTTCCTAAGGTTCACCTTTCTGGACAAACATTACCAGTTTGTGGCCCTCCCATTCAGGTTAGCCACTGCTCCAAGGATTTTCACAAAGGTACTCGGGTCCCTTCTAGCGGTTCTAAGACCGAGGGGCATTGCAGTAGTACCATACTTGGACGACATTCTAATACAAGCGTCGTCCCTTTCAAAGACAAAGGCTCATACAGACATCGTTCTGGCCTTTCTCAGATCTCACGGATGGAAGATGAACATAGAAAAAAGTTCTCTGTCTCCGTCGACAAGAGTTCCCTTCTTGGGAACAATAATAGATTCTTTAGAAATGAGGATTTTTCTGACAGATGTCAGAAAGTCAAAACTTCTAAGCGCTTGTCAAGTTCTTCATTCAGTTCCACGTCCTTCCATAGCTCAGTGCATGGAAGTAGTAGGGTTGATGGTTGCAGCAATGGACATAGTTCCTTTTGCGCGAATTCATCTAAGACCATTACAACTGTGCATGCTGAAACAGTGGAATGGGGACTATACAGACTTGTCTCCAGTGATTCAAGTAGATCAGAAGACCAGAGATTCACTCCGTTGGTGGCTAACCCTGGACCACCTATCCCAGGGAATGAGCTTCCGCAGACCAGAGTGGGTCATCGTCACGACCGACGCCAGTCTAGTGGGCTGGGGCGCGGTCTGGGAATTCCTGAAAGCCCAGGGACTATGGTCTCGGGAAGAGTCTCTTCTCCCGATAAACATTCTGGAACTAAGAGCGATATTCAATGCTTTCAGGGCTTGGCCTCAGCTAGCAAAGGCCAGATTCATAAGATTCCAATCAGACAACATGACGACTGTTGCTTATATCAATCATCAGGGGGGAACAAGGAGTTCCCTGGCGATGAAAGAAGTGACCAAAATAATACAATGGGTGGAAGATCACTCCTGTCACCTATCTGCGATCCACATCCCAGGAGTGGAAAACTGAGAGGCGGATTATCTGAGTCGTCAGACTTTCCATCCGGGGGAGTGGGAACTCCACCCGGAAATATTTGACCAGTTGACCCAATTATGGGGCATTCCAGACATGGATCTGATGAAGTCTCGTCAGAACTTCAAGGTTCCTTGCTACGGGTCCAGATCCAGGGATCCCAAGGCGACTCTAGTGGATGCACTAGTAGCGCCTTGGACCTTCAACCTAGCTTATGTGTTTCCACCGTTTCCTCTCATTCCCAGGCTGGTAGACAGGATCAAGCAGGAGAGGGCCTCGGTGATCTTGATAGCTCCTGCGTGGCCACGCAGGACTTGGTATGCAGACCTGGTGAATATGTCATTGGTTCCACCATGGAAGCTACCTTTGAGACAGGACCTTCTTGTACAGGGTCCATTTGAACATCCAAATCTGGTCTCCCTCCAGCTGACGGCTTGGAGATTGAACGCTTGATTCTATCAAAGCGTGGATTTTCAGATTCTGTGATAGATACTCTGGTTCAAGCCAGAAAACCGGTAACTAGAAAAATTTACCATAAGATATGGAAAATATATATCTGCTGGTGTGAATCCAAGGGATTCCCATGGAATAAGATAAAGATTCCTAAGATCCTTTCCTTTCTACAAGAAGGTTTGGATAAAGGATTATCTGCGAGTTCTCTAAAGGGACAGATTTCTGCTTTATCTGTCTTACTACACAAACGACTGGCAGCTGTGCCAGATGTTCAAGCATTTGTTCAGGCTCTGGTTAGGATCAAGCCTGTTTACAGACCTTTGACTCCTCCCTGGAGTTTAAATCTAGTTCTTTCAGTTCTTCAAGGGGTTCCGTTTGAACCTTTACATTCCATAGATATTAAGTTGTTATCTTGGAAAGTTTTGTTTTTGGTTGCTATTTCTTCTGCTAGAAGAGTTTCCGAGTTATCTGCTCTGCAGTGTACTCCGCCCTATCTGGTGTTCCATTCAGATAAGGTTGTTTTGCGTACTAAGTGCAAAAGAGAATTTAAGAGTTTGGGGCGCAAATAAATGCTGCAACTAAAGAAATGGGTTGGTATAAGTTACTATGGCCTAGATTTAGAGTTCGGCGGTAGCCGTCAAAACCAGCGTTAGAGGCTCCTAACGCTGGTTTTGGGCGCCCGCTGGTATTTGGAGTCAGTGATTAAAGGGTCTAACGCTCACTTTGCAGCCGCGACTTTTCCATACCGCAGATCCCCCTACGCCATTTGCGTAGCCTATCTTTTCAATGGGATCTTTCTAACGCTGGTATTTAGAGTCGTTTCTGCAGTGAGCGTTAGAGCTCTAACGACAAAACTCCAGCCGCCTGAAAATAGCAGGAGTTAAGAGCTTTCTGGCTAACGCCGGTTTATAAAGCTCTTAACTACTGTACCCTAAAGTACACTAACACCCATAAACTACCTATGTACCCCTAAACCGAGCTCCCCCCACACCGCCGACACTCGATTAAAATTTTTAACCCCTAATCTGCCGACCGCCACCTACGTTATACTTATGTACCCCTAATCTGCTGCCCCTAACCCCGCCGACCCCTGTATTATATTTATTCACCCCTAACCTGCCCCCCACAACGTCGCCGCCAGCTACTTACAATAATTAACCCCTAATCTTCCGACCGCAAATCGCCGCCACCTACGTTATCCCTATGTACCCCTAATCTGCTGCCCCTAACACCGCCGACCCCTATATTATATTTATTAACCCCTAATCTGCCCCCCTCAACGTCGCCGACACCTGCCTACACTTATTAACCCCTAATCTGCCGGGCGGACCTTAGCGCTACTATAATAAAGTTATTAACCCCTAATCTGCCCTCCCTAACATCGCCGACACCTACCTTCAATTATTAACCCCTAAACTTCCGATCGGAGCTCACCGCTATTCTAATAAATGTATTAACCCCTAAAGCTAAGTCTAACCCTAACACTAACACCCCCCTAAGTTAAATATAATTTTTATCTAACGAAATTAATTAACTCTTATTAAATAACTTATTCCTATTTAAAGCTAAATACTTACCTGTAAAATAAATCCTAATATAGCTACAATATAAATTATAATTATATTATAGCTATTTTAGGATTAATATTTATTTTACAGGCAACTTTGTAATTATTTTAACCAGGTACAATAGCTATTAAATAGTTAAGAACTATTTAATAGTTACCTAGTTAAAATAATAACAAATTTACCTGTAAAATAAATCCTAACCTAAGTTATAATTAAACCTAACACTACCCTATCAATAAAATAATTAAATAAACTACCTACAATTACCTACAATTAACCTAACACTACACTATCAATAAATAAATTAAACACAATTGCTACAAATAAATACAATTAAATAAACTAGCTAAAGTACAAAAAATAAAAAAGAACTAAGTTACAGAAAATAAAAAAATATTTACAAACATAAGAAAAATATTACAACAATTTTAAACTAATTACACCTACTCTAAGCCCCCTAATAAAATAACAAAGCCCCCCAAAATAAAAAATTCCCTACCCTATTCTAAATTAAAAAGGTTACAAGCTCTTTTACCTTACCAGCCCTGAACAGGGCCCTTTGCGGGGCATGCCCCAAGGATTTCAGCTCTTTTGCCTGTAAAAAAAAACATACCATACCCCCCCCAACATTACAACCCACCACCCACATACCCCTAATCTAACCCAAACCCCCCTTAAATAAACCTAACACTAAGCCCCTGAAGATCTTCCTACCTTGTCTTCACCATCCAGGTATCACCGATCCGTCCTGGCTCCAAGATCTTCATCCAACCCAAGCGGGGGTTGGCGATCCATAATCCGGTCCAGAAGAGGCTCCAAAGTCTTCCTCCTATCCGGCAAGAAGAGGACATCCGGACCGGCAAACATCTTCTCCAAGCGGCATCTTCGATCTTCTTCCATCCGGTGCGGAGCGGGTCCATCTTGAAGCAGGCGACGCGGATCCATCCTCTTCTTCCGATGTCTCCCGACTAATGACGGTTCCTTTAAGGGACGTCATCCAAGATGGCGTCCCTCGAATTCCGATTGGCTGATAGGATTCTATCAGCCAATCGGAATTAAGGTAGGAATTTTCTGATTGGCTGATGGAATCAGCCAATCAGAATCAAGTTCAATCCGATTGGCTGATCCAATCAGCCAATCAGATTGAGCTCGCATTCTATTGGCTGTTCCGATCAGCCAATAGAATGCGAGCTCAATCTGATTGGCTGATGGGATCGGCCAATCGGATTGAACTTGATTCTGATTGGCTGATTCCATCAGCCAATCAGAAAATTCCTACCTTAATTCCGATTGGCTGATAGAATCCTATCAGCCAATCGGAATTCGAGGGACGCCATCTTGGATGACGTCCCTTAAAGGAACCGTCATTAGTCGGGAGACATCGGAAGAAGAGGATGGATCCGCGTCGCCTGCTTCAAGATGGACCCGCTCCGCACCGGATGGAAGAAGATCGAAGATGCCGCTTGGAGAAGATGTTTGCCGGTCCGGATGTCCTCTTCTTGCCGGATAGGAGGAAGACTTTGGAGCCTCTTCTGGACCGGATTATGGATCGCCAACCCCCGCTTGGGTTGGATGACGATCTTGGAGCCAGGACGGATCGGTGATACCTGGATGGTGAAGACAAGGTAGGAAGATCTTCAGGGGCTTAGTGTTAGGTTTATTTAAGGGGGGTGGGTGGTGGGTTGTAATGTTGGGGGGGGGGGGTATTGTATTTATTCTTTTATAGGCAAAAGAGCTGAAATTCTTGGGGCATGCCCCGCAAAGGGCCCTGTTCAGGGCTGGTAAGGTAAAAGAGCTTGTAACCTTTTTAATTTAGAATAGGGTAGGGAATTTTTTATTTTGGGGGGCTTTGTTATTTTATTAGGGGGCTTAGAGTAGGTGTAATTAGTTTAAAATTGTTGTAATATTTTTCTTATGTTTGTAAATATTTTTTTATTTTCTGTAACTTAGTTCTTTTTTATTTTTTGTACTTTAGCTAGTTTATTTAATTGTATTTATTTGTAGCAATTGTGTTTAATTTATTTATTGATAGTGTAGTGTTAGGTTAATTGTAGGTAATTGTAGGTAGTTTATTTAATTATTTTATTGATAGGGTAGTGTTAGGTTTAATTATAACTTAGGTTAGGATTTATTTTACAGGTAAATTTGTTATTATTTTAACTAGGTAACTATTAAATAGTTCTTAACTATTTAATAGCTATTGTACCTGGTTAAAATAATTACAAAGTTGCCTGTAAAATAAATATTAATCCTAAAATAGCTATAATATAATTATAATTTATATTGTAGCTATATTAGGATTTATTTTACAGGTAAGTATTTAGCTTTAAATAGGAATAATTTATTTAATAAGAGTTAATTAATTTCGTTAGATAAAAATTATATTTAACTTAGGGGGGTGTTAGTGTTAGGGTTAGACTTAGCTTTAGGGGTTAATACATTTATTAGAATAGCGGTGAGCTCCGATCGGAAGTTTAGGGGTTAATAATTGAAGGTAGGTGTCGGCGATGTTAGGGAGGGCAGATTAGGGGTTAATACTATTTATGATAGGGTTAGTGAGGCGGATTAGGGGTTAATAACTTTATTATAGTAGCGCTCAGGTCCGCTCGGCAGATTAGGGGTTAATAAGTGTAGGTAGGTGTCGGCGACGTTGTGGGGGGCAGATTAGGGGTTAATAAATATAACATAGGGGTTGGCGATGTTAGGGCAGCAGATTAGGGGTACATAGGGATAACGTAGGTGGCGGCGTTTTACGGAGCGGCAGATTAGGGGTTAAAAAAAATATGCAGGGGTCAGCGATAGCGGGGGGCGGCAGATTAGGGGTTAATAAGTGTAAGATTAGGGGTGTTTAGACTCGGGGTACATGTTAGGGTGTTAGGTGCAGACGTAGGAAGTGTTTCCCCATAGGAATCAATGGGGCTGCGTTAGGAGCTGAACGCTGCTTTTTTGCAGGTGTTAGGTTTTTTTTCAGCTCAAACAGTCCCATTGTTTCCTATGGGAGAATCGTGCACGAGCACGTTTTTGAGGCCGGCCGCGTCCGTAAGCAACTCTGGTATCGAGAGTTGCTTTTGCGGTAAAAATGCTCTACGCTCCTTTTTTGGAGCCTAACGCAGCATTTGTTTTAACTCTCGATACCAGAGTTAAATTTATGGTGCGGCCAGAAAAAAGCCTGCGGAGCGTTAACAGCCCTTTTACCGCCGAACTCCAAATCTAGGCCTATATGTTTAAAATTGATTAAATTTGTATTCGGTCAATTCAATATAATGATAGACATATAATTGGTAAATATTATCCTTTATTTTGATACAAGTTTATCTATAACAAGTTGCTCTATAAAAAGTACAAATGTTCTTCTAAAAAAAGTTTGTCGGAATTTTGTAAGAATTCTTGTTAAAATATGTTAAAAAAATATTTTAAAAAATTAATAAAGATACATAAAGATACATAAAGATCATATATTGGTGTAGTGAGAATTTCAAGTGATTGTGTGAGGAATATAAGAAGGGCTTCTTGTGTCTATGTATGTAGCGATCTTACTCAGAGAGGTGCATAAGTTCTTGAAAAAATATTTTCCTATAGATGTAGTTAATAATGATCTGTTTGGTTATATACGCAAAGACACCTAGTTCATCAAAACCTAGTGTAATGTGGACAAACTTTCAGTTCACAGTAGTTACACGTCAATAGGAATAGTTGATTACTATTTGTTTAATATGTACTAAATATGTACTAATTCGGCTCCTCTAGGTATACATACATGTAATTTATGTAAATTATGTAATTTATGTAAAAAACATATGTGGAGAATGGTTAGTAAAACATGTCTAGAGAACGGTTAATATAAAAGCAGTTTCAAAACAAGGTTCTTTTGGTTATGATAGTTAAATTCTTATGTGAACATAATATTTATGCTAACATGATATTTGTGCAGCAGAATGCAGTCGGCCAACTGGAATGGATAGCTCGTTCAAACTGAAAGGACCTTTTGTAGTCTTTTTTTTTTTTTTTTTAAATTCGTCTTTATTAGCAGGGAAAGATAACACAATCACAAGACATTGTAGTGAAGCAAACAAGAGCGGTGCGCAGACCGCAGTTTTTAACCAATCCACACATAAATGACCAACTGTGCGAAGAGTTGCCTATAGGTGTAAGTTTACCATATCATAAAAGAAAATTGATTGCAGTATAGTAAATTGAGCTTTTATCTATGTGACACAATCTCTCCCCATTTTTTGTTTAAGACATCAAAACAATTAAATTAACATATTAACAAATTAAACAATGTTTACCGTAACTATAGTCAAACCAACCCTAATAAAAAAAAAAAAAAAAAAAAAGGAAAGAAAGAAAGGGGTGGGGGGTGGGAGAGGGCGGGAAACAGGTAGGGAGTGAAGTAACAAGGGAAGGGAGTGGGGGAGCATGTGTCCCCCACCCAAACACCAAACGGTCGAAGCATTGCGGGTTGTGGGGTATTATGACCCACTAGGTTAAAATGTGTCAGGTTAGAACAACATCTCCTCCTGGAAAACCGCACCAGGAGTACCTGTAGGGGGTTCCATGAGCTCCTGCCACTCACCTCTCAGATTCGCCAGCTGCATAAATTCTAGCTGAACAAAAGGCCCAAGGACCTGTCGTTGCAGGGCTGGTTGTAAGGTCATAACAAAGGGCTTCCATTTTTTAAGGAAGGGTTGTAATCTAAGCTTAGTGTTAAGTTTAGTGTCATGCTGTTCCACGAAAAGCTGTTTCATCAGGCGAAGCCTGAACTGGGCTATCGTGGGTGGTTTTCTAGAAAGCCATCTATCTAGTATACAACTGCGGGCCAGAAGTGTACATAGGGTGAGTAGTTTGTGAAGCTGTTTATGCTCAGTCTCCCAGCCAAAAACAAACACATTATTCACCCCTATTTCAATCTCTATTTTAAATGTGACTCTTAACCAATGCTGTAATTGTCCCCAAAACTGTTTAATCTGCGGGCAGAGGAAAAAATAATGCTGTAATGAGGGGGACACCCCACTACATTTAACACATATATCAGGATGCTCAGGTTTCCATTTCGACAGTCTGTGAGGGGTGATGTAGTCTCTGTGTAACATCCTGAGCTGGGACTCCCTAAGTGGCATTGCTAGTGTAGCTGATCTAGCTGCTTCTATACTATCCGTCATATTTTGTATCGTCAATGTCGGGGCAGTGTCTAAATGTAGGTTAATTAGGGTCTGTGTCTGTATAATGGGTTCTTTACGCTTTATTAGTTGTTTATAAAAGTCTGACATTGAGAAGCAGCCCAATTGAAACATCGTCTGAGAGACAGCAAAGGGAGACCTATTCCAGAACCCCGGGTTGGCGAGCATGAGGCTCGAGACATAATGTCGCACCTGCAAATACGCATAAAAGTGCTTGTTGGGAATGGAAAATTTGGTTTTGAGTTCTTGGAAAGATCTAACCGTGTGTAGCAATGGGTCCACCACATCACCCACCGTGCCGAGGCCCAGAGATTTCCAAATACGGAAAGGTTTATGCTCGTTCCCTGCCGGGAATTCCGGGTTGCCTACAAGTGGCAGAAACTTTAAGGGGGGGTGGGTAAGTCCCATATGTTTATGAATTAATTGCCACGCTCTCAGGGGGTCCTTATATAGGACACTGGAAGCTATTGATTGTGGAATATCTTTCAGTGGGGCATAAGGGAGATATGCTAGAGTGATGGGAGCTAGGTTCGCTTCCTCCAATGGGGCCACACAAAAGTGGGAGGTGCCCAATTGCCAGTCAGTTACCAATCTGGCCAGGGCCGCCCAGTTATAAAGCTTTAAGCTGGGAACGCCCAGACCTCCACTGAGAAAGGGAAGTTGAAGCTTCTCCAGGGCTATGCGGGGTTTCCTACCTCTCCAGATGAAGGCGGACATAGCTTTGTTCCATATGGCTAAATCGCCCTTGGTCATAAGGAAGGGCAGCATCAACAGAGGATATAATATTTTCGGTAGTAGGGTCATCTTGACCAGGCTGACCCTGCCCGATAATCCCAGTGGGAGAGTGCTCCAACTATGAAGTTGTGTGGCTATACTCTTACATCTCTCAGAGATGTTGAGCGTGTACATCTTGTGAGGGTCTTTATGAACCTTGATACCAAGGTATGTTAGTGCCCCCGGTACCTCCACAAACGGGAAGGAATATCCGGAGTCGGGATGTTTGTTAAGCCACAAGATCTCCGATTTGGATGTGTTGATTTTATATCCCGAGAAGTCTCCGAACTCGGAGATAGTATGCATTATACGCGGTATGTGTTTAGAGGGTGAGTCTACAAAGAGTAGCATGTCATCCGCATATAGAGCTATTTGAACCGGATTATTTCCCAGCACAATGCCCGGAAAAGAATCCCTCAGTTTGATGGCCAGAGGCTCCAGAGCCAGATTAAACAGAAGGGGCGATAGGGGACACCCCTGTCTGGTGCCCCGCTGCAGTCGGAAGTCTGGGGAGAAGAGACCATTAACCAGAACGCGTGCCACTGGAGTGTGGTACACCTTACGAATCATATCTAAAAAGGGGCCCCTAAAGTTGAACCGTTGCATCGTATCTATCAGGTGGGGCCACTCCACACGGTCGAAGGCCTTCTCCGCATCAAGCGATAACAGGAAGGCCTCCGCCGCACTGGATCCCTCTCCCCTCTTGCCCAGGGACCAGTAGTGATCAATTACATGAAGCACCTTGCGAAGATTAGTTACCGAGGATCGTTGAAACACGAAACCCGTCTGGTCTGGATGTACTAACTGGGGGAGGGCGGTTTTTAATCTGTTGGCCATTATTTTCATAAAGAGTTTGTAATCTGTGTTAAGCAGGGAAATGGGATGATATGATTCAGGAAGAGAATGATCTTTACCCGGCTTGGGAATCAGGGTGATGTGCGCAGAGGTGAAATCCCGTGAAGGCAATGCCTCCTCTTGAAAGAAAGCATTGAAGAGTTTGGTCAGTGAGGTGCCAATTTGTGGTAGAAGGATTCTATAGAAATCGGCCGGAAGACCATCCGGGCCCGGAGCCTTCCCAACAACCTTTTGTAGTCTTTTTTATGGTAAGATGAGTTTGCTATTTGTTAACAATAGTCAGATGTACGTTGCCCGGGTGGTTAGTTGTTATGTTGCCAGAGCTCTACGGATTAGGAGCACATAGTGAAAAGTAAGGAACGATAGTTTTACTTACTTGAATGCTCCTAACCGATTCTGGAGCCTGGATGAAGATGACAAATGAAGAATGTTACTTTGTATATCCTTCCGCTCAGTAGATGATGCTGAGGGTAGCTTCTTTTGATGTCCTCGGATGTATTAAACCCGTCTTTGCTTACAGCTTAGGTGTGATGGCTCAGTTGTAGTCCTCCAGTCCGCTCACGAAAAGCGGCTACTTTGTTGCAGAACTTTAAGTGCTGGTTTTTGAAATCGCGGTCTCTTACTCAACAAAGTTCAGAGTAGTATCTACCAGCGATAGTCTTGTAGGTATCCTTGGGGACACAGTAGAAAGTGTTTTTAAATGGCAGTAGTGTGCTACGCGTTTCGGCCGTTAACTTTGGCCTTTTTCAAGCTAGACTACTGCATTACTTCTTGGCGGGCTTTTTATACCCTATTTCAGTTTTTTACAACGGTCATGTAATTGAATAATAATTTCATTGCTATTTCAGATACTCATGTAATTGGTCTCACATGTAATTGATTAATTAATTTGCTACATGGTTTTTGTGAATAAAACATCTACAGAAAGTTTGGGTTTAAAATAAGTGTTTAAATTAGTGTTTAAATTAAATTTATGCTTGGAACATATTCATTTAGTGTTATAATGTGGCGACTACAGCTTGTCTGCTCAAAAGATCTTTTTGTATCTTTTTTTCTCTTTTTCTTAAAAAAGTTTCTTTTAAATTTTTCATTTTCTATCCTTTGTTGAAGAACATTTCAAAAATTATTAATTTACACAAATATATAAAAAAGTTTTTAGAAACTCTTAAAAAACTCTGTTTTAAAAAATATCTTAAAGCACTCATAAATAAGAATAAATATAAAAATAAACATGTCAGAAAAAAGTGTTATTTTGAAGAAACCTATTTTGGATTCATGGACTAATATACTGTGATTCTATGTGTAAAATAATACCACTAGAGGTATTAGTTAAAATCAAGTGATGGAATTAATTGTTATATAGTTTTGTTGCATACTTATCTCTATTCTTTTAGGAAGCTATTCAAATTGAAGTCTATGTTCAAACCTTTAGGTTGAAGTGTCTGCAGTTGGAAAATCCATTTCGCTTCTGCTTGCATTAATCTGTTTGATTGGTTCCCTCCCCTATAATCTTTTCCTATTTTTTCTATAACTGTGAAGGTGAAAATTTTTAAGTTACTATTATTGCATAATCTGAAATGCTTAGGGACTGGAAGCTCCAGATTTCTTTTTTCTTCTGAATTTTCTATAGATAATATATGCTCTCTTAGTCTTTCCCTTACTGTTCTCTCAGTTTCTCCAGTGTATTGGATATTACGTTTCTTACATTCTATCAGGTAGATTACGTTTTTGTCCATGCACCTTATGGTGTTTTTGATTTTGTATTCTTTTTTAGTGATATTAGAAGTGAATGAATGGGTTCTCTTTGAATGTCTGCATGCTTTACATATATGGCAGGGGTAAAACCCTTTTAAATCAGATCCTAAAACTCCTTTTTCTATTTCTTTTCTTTTAGTGTTTTTCATTGAAGGGGCTAGTCTATTTTTTAGAGTATTTGCTTTTCTGTATACAAATTTTGGTTTTGGAGGAAGGTGTTGGCCAATATCTGGATCATAGCTTAAGATATACCAATGTTTGCGAACAATTTTTTCTATTATGTGTTTATCTTCAGCATATTGGGTGATAAATGGGATGTTTATTTTGTCACCGGTTATGTTGCATTTATTTTTCTTATTCGTATTATTTAGAATATCTGTTCTATTAATCTTTCTTACTTCTTCTAGATTTCTCTCTATATTTTGTGTATCGTATCCCCTGTCTATAAATTTCTGTTTAAAAACTGAGCTTTGTTGTTCAAAAGTATCGGGGTCATTACAATTTCTTTTCAATCTTAAAAACTGTCCTTTGGGAATATTTTGTTTCCATTTTTTCAAGTGACAACTTTCCCAATGGATATAGTTGTTCGCATCTACTTCTTTAAAATATGTTTTTGTGTTAATTTTGTCTCCATTTGGTGAGATTTCTAGATCTAGATAGTTTATTTTTGTCTTATTAAAATTATATGTAAATGTAAGGTTCTTATCGTTGTTATTCATATTTTGGATACATTGTATCAAGTCATTTTCATCCCCTGTCCATATAAAAAAGAGATCATCTATGTATCTTTTATAAATTAAAAATTTTTCTTTAAAAGCACTATTGTTGATAAAATTATTCTCCCATAAACCCATGAACAGGTTTGCGTAGCTGGGGGCAAATTTGGTGTCCATCGCAGTTCCGCAGTTCCGCAAACCTGTTCATAGAAACTACCATCATATAAAAAATAATTGTGTGTTAGGATAAAATTTATACCATCTAAAATAAATTCAATTTGGTCTTGTGGCATTTCACCCTCCTTGGTGAGAAAATGTTTTACTGCACATATTCCATCTGAGTGTTGTATGCTGGTGTATAGTGATGAGACATCACATGTCACTAATAAATAATTTGGTTTCCAATGAATGTTCTCTAGGCAGCGCAGGAAAGTCTTTGAAAAACCTGTACTATGTTTTGCGTACTAAGCCTGGTTTTCTTCCAAAGGTTGTTTCCAACAAAAATATTAACCAGGAGATAGTTGTACCTTCTTTGTGTCCGAATCCAGTTTCAAAGAAGGAACATTTGCTACACAATTTAGATGTAGTCCGTGCTCTAAAATTCTACTTAGAAGCTACAAAAGAGTTCAGACAAACATCTTCTCTGTTTGTCGTCTATTCTGGTAAAAGGAGAGGTCAAAAAGCAACTTCTACCTCTCTTTCCTTTTGGCTTAAAAGCATCATCAGATTGGCTTATGAGACTGCCGGACGGCAGCCTCCTGAAAGAATCACAGCTCACTCCACTAGGGCTGTGGCTTCCACATGGGCCTTCAAGAACGAGGCTTCTGTTGATCAGATATGTAAGGCAGCGACTTGGTCTTCACTGCACACTTTTGCCAAATTTTACAAATTTGATACTTTTGCTTCTTCAGAGGCTATTTTTGGGAGAAAGGTTTTGCAAGCCATGGTGCCTTCCGTTTAGGTAACCTGATTTGCTCCCTCCCTTCATCTGTGTCCTAAAGCTTTGGTATTGGTTCCCACAAGTAAGGATGACGCCGTGGACCGGATACACCAATGTTGGAGAAAACAGAATTTATGCTTACCTGATAAATTACTTTCTCCAACGGTGTGTCCGGTCCACGGCCCGCCCTGGTTTTTTTAATCAGGTTTGATGAATTATTTTCTCTAACTACAGTCACCACGGCACCCTATGGTTTCTCCTATTTTTTCCTCCTGTCCGTCGGTCGAATGACTGGGGTGACTGGGGTGGGCGGAGCCTAGGAGGGACTATATGGCCAGCTTTGCTGGGACTCTTTGCCATTTCCTGTTGGGGAAGAGATATTCCCACAAGTAAGGATGACGCCGTGGACCGGACACACCGTTGGAGAAAGTAATTTATCAGGTAAGCATAAATTCTGTTTTTAATGTTTTATTATTGTATGAATTATTTTTTTTATCTAAAAACAAAAAGAACAGGAAATTATTTTCTTGGAGAACTATTCTCACCTTCTAAAATGGGATGTAAAACGTTTTCAAACGGTAGTTCATGAAAGCGATAAGTGACAAGATTTTATAAATAGTTCAATGTTGCAAAACTCACTTTACAGACCGCCATTTCAAAACCTCACTCTCACTGTTACAGAATAAGGTTTCTCTTTGTCACATTTGTACAAATACCTAAATATTGATCATGATGCCAGAAGAAACCCTATTCTTTATGACATACAAAAAAAAGTACTTTAAAATCTCAAAAACGCGAGTATAAAATAAAAAGAATTGTAATAATGGATTTTTTAAGTGCTATTTATGGTTGTTGTGGTCATGATTTCTGCTATTAAATACATATGTAAATATCAGTGGGCAGGGAAATAGTAGCGATCTTTTACTCTTAAAAAAAAATCGACTAAAATTAAATTCAGAGTACAGTGGATATAAAGTTTACACACCCTTCTGAAATTGCAGGTTTTTGAAACCTAAAGACAGAAATCACAACAATGTAAATGTCAGACTTTTTCTATCTATAATGTGATCTTTAAACAAATAAAAATAAATAGTTATAAACCTTCATAAGAGTGTTTAGCCTTTTTATATCCACTATAAATGCTATTGCATTGTCTTGTTATTGTGTATTTGTACATTTAGCAATCTCCTGTATTTAAACATTTCACTTTGGCTAAAATGCATTTTAACCAACAACTTTTATTACCTGATTATGTTTTATTGTCTGCTGGAACTGGAAGGTGTATCAGGCCCAAAGTTTCTCCCTTCCTTGCCCTAGGAATTGCTTTTGTTTATGCCATCTCTCTTGGCCATCTGCCTTACACTTTGGGGTAGATTTAACAAGCAGCGGATGCTGCTTTCTACGCCCGAAGTTTCCAGCTCGCCGGAAACGTAAGTTAAGAAGCAGCGGTCCTTAAAAAGGTGGATGCACCCCCTGCTTGCAGCCGATTGGCCGCGAATGTAAACGGAGGGACATTGCACAAGCATTTAAGTGAAATGCTTGTGCAATGTTAAATGCCGACATTTGAATCATGTTTGCCCAAAACTTTTCAAATCTAACCCTTTATCTGCTTGTTTTTCTAATCCTTTTCTAGTTAGAGCTCTAAATGCTCTAATGTATTATAGTATTTTATTATTTCTCTATTGTTTGCATATAACTGTGTGTTTAACCTCTGCAAAGAGGTTAAACAAATAGATAAAGTAATCTTCAGAACAGCAATGACTAATTGGAACCTGACGGAACACATTTCATAAGCCAGTGACAAGAGGCATATTTATTTATTTATAAAATATTTTATCAGGAAGGATACATTGAAATTTCTCTCGTTTTAAGTATGTCCTGGGGCTTATGCGTGTAGCCGCCCAGTATGCATTGTTGCTCCTGAATCAAACAATAGAGAGCTATAAAGGTGCTCAAAATCTATATTCCATATTCCTATTTATTAGCATAGCATATTATGTAAAATGCTTGTATATTTCTAGTGTTAAGTTAAATGCTAATGGATACATTTATTTAAATTGTTGATGCAATTTTATATAATCAGTGAAATAAAAAAATGGCCATTGAGTTCACATCTTAGGCACCGTCTGCAAGAAAAAATTAATTGGAAATTAAAAAACTTTCAAATACGTGTAGTTCAATTGCAATCACAAACTAAATTTACATTCCAGGTGTATTGTTTCTTTGTTTTCCTAATTTGTTGTCCAGAAGCCAGTGACAAAGAAGAATATGCTGAAATAGTGTTGAGTATTTTTTTAGGGACAGTCAAAATTAGACAAGAACAGGAAATATTTCTCCTGAAGAAAGTTGACCTTACATGGATTCTCTATAAAAAAAATATCTGACTTGAGATAAGCTTCACTACCACCTTATATCTTATAGGCTTATTCATTTTTTATCAGCCCCTATTTAAAGTGCAGACAACTGTTTAAAGTGAATAAACTGTCTAGAAAAAATCATAATAAAAAAAATATTAGAGGCTTGTGCTGGGGTAGGTGCAATTCTCAAAAGATGGTCAATATTTTGCATTGCAAGCACATTAAATAAATGGCACTTTCTATAGTCATTAGAGTGTGAAAATGTTTAAATGGACTAAGGGCCCTGTTTGCTGTAATTGTTTTTCAATATCCAAATTTCACCCATTGTATTTGGAGGAGCTCATCCATTCTTGCTTCTGGAATAGACAAAAATAGTCACTGTTATTCTGTCAGCAAAACATGCTTTGTTTTGCAGTTCTTATCTAATCTCTGCTAAAGCGAATTAGGGACAGATATGTGATGTGGCAGGATTAGGCTTGTGAAGCCTGCCATGTGCACTTTCATACATAGGGGGGTAGTTATCAAGCCGTCAACCTCAAATACGCTGGAATTCCGCAGCGTATTTGTGGCGAGGCTGATTCGCCTTAGTTATCAAAGGCTACAGACCAGCAAAAGTAGAATTTTGTGACGTAAACTTCGATCCGCCGGACTCAGTCCGACACAGATCGATTCTTACGACACTCCAGATGTTCCGCACACAAGTGCGGCACAATCTGACTACTTTTGCTAGTTATCAAAAAACTAGCAGGTACGCTCGGCACTTTTACGGCCCAGCGTACCTGGTTTTCAAACCGCCACCCTGGAGGCGGCGGATCCCATAGGAATCAATGGGAGTCTGACCATAGCGAAAGTACAAGTTCGCTGCTGCCAGACATCCCATTGATTTCTATGGGAGATGTCTGCACCTAACACCCTACCATGTACCCCGAGTCTAAAAACCACTAATCTGTCCCCCCTACACCGCCGCAACTAAATAAAATGATTAACCCCTAAACCACCGCTCACGGAGCCCACCGCAAGCTACTCTATACATATTAACCCCTAAACCGCCGCTCCCGGAGCCCACCGCCACCTACATTATACCTAGTAACCCCTTATCCTGCCCTCCCTATAATAAAGTTATTAACCCCTATCCTGCCGATCCCGCACCTCGCCAAAAATAAATAATTTAACCCCTAAACCGCCGCTCCCTGACCCTGCCGCAACCTATATTAAATTTATTAACCCCTAATCTGCCCCCCCTACACCGTCGCCACCTATAATACATTTATTAACCCCTATCCTGCCCCCCACTACACCGCCGCCACTGTAATAAATTTATTAACCCCTAAACCTAAGTCTAACACTAACCCTAACACCCCCCTAACTTAAATATTAATTAAATAAATCTAAATAATATTTCTATTATTAACTAAGTTAATCCTATTTAAAACTAAATACTTACCTATAAAATAAACCCTAATATAGCTACAATATAAATAATAATTATATTGTACCTATCTTAGGATTTATTTTTATTTTACAGGTACCTTTCAATTTATTTTAACTAGGTACAATAGCTATTAAATAGTTATTAAATATTTAATAGCTTACCTAGCTAAAATAAAGAGAAATGTACCTGTAAACTAAAAACTAACCTAAGTTACAATTACACCTAACACTACACTATACTTTAATAAATTATTCCTATTTAAAACTAAATACTTACCTGTAAAATAAACCCTAAGATAGCTACAATATAATTAATAATTATATTGTAGCTATTTTAGGATTTATATTTATTTTACAGGTAACTTTGTATTTATTTTAGCTAGTTAGAATAGTTATTAAATAGTTATTAACTATTTAATAACTACCTAGCTAAAAGAAATACAAAATTACCTGTAAAATAAATCCTAACCTAAGTTTACAATTAAACCTAACACTACACTATCATTAAATAAATTAAATAAATTAACTACAAATAACTACAATTAAATACAATTACATAAACTAACTAAAGTACAAAAAATAAAAAAAATAAGTTACAAACATTTAAAAAAATATTACAACAATTTTAAGCTACTTACACCTAATCTAAGCCCCCTAATAAAATAACAAACCCCCCAAAAATAAAAAAATGCCCTACCCTATTCTACATTAAAAAAGTTCAAAGCTCTTTTACCTTACCAGCCCTTAAAAGGGCCTTTTGTGGGGGCATGCCCCAAAGAATTCAGCGCTTTTGCCTGTAAAAGAAAAATACAACCCCCCCCAACATTAAAACCCACCACCCACATACCCCTAATCTAACCCAAACCCCCTTAAAATAACCTAACACTAATCCCCTGAAGATCATCCTACCTTTAGTCGTCTCCACTCAGCCGAGCCACCGATGGAACTGAAGAGGACATCCGGACCGGCAGAAGTGATCATCCAAGGGGCGCTGAAGAAATCTTCCATCCGATGAAGTGATCCTCCAAGCGGCGCTGAAGAAATCTTCCATCCGGGCGATGTCCTCTTCCAAGAGGCGCTGAAGAAGTCTTCTATCCGGGCGAGGTCATCTTCGAAGCCGGGCCTTGAATCTTCATCCCGCCGACGCGGAACATCCTTCTTTCCCGACGGACTACCGACGAATGAAGGCTCCTTTAAGGGACGTCATCCAAGATGGCGTCCCTTCAATTCCGATTGGCTGATAGGATTCTATCAGCCAATCGGAATTAAGGTAGGAAAAATCTGATTGGCTGATTGAATCAGCCAATCAGATTCAAGTTCAATCCGATTGGCTGATCCAGTCAGCCAATCAGATTGAGCCTGCATTCTATTGGCTGATCGGAACAGCCAATAGAATGCGAGCTCAATCTGATTGGCTGATTCAATCAGCCAATCAGATTTTTCCTACCTTAATTCCGATTGGCTGATAGAATCCTATCAGCCAATCGGAATTGAAGGGACGCCATCTTGGATGACGTCCCTTAAAGGAGCCTTCATTCGTCGGTAGTCCGTCGGGAATGAAGGATGTTCCGCGTCGGCGGGATGAAGATTCAAGACCCGGCTTCGAAGATGACCTCGCCCGGATAGAAGACTTCTTCAGCGCCTCTTGGAAGATGACATCGCCTGGATGGAAGATTTCTTCAGCGCCGCTTGGAGGATCACTTCATCGGATGGAAGATTTCTTCATGCCCCTTGGATGTCACTTCTGCTGGTCCGGATGTCCTCTTCAGTTCAATCCGTGGCTCGGCTGAGTGAAGACGACTAAAGGTAGGATGATCTTCAGTGTTAGGTTATTTTAAGGGGGGTTTGGGTTAGATTAGGGGTATGTGGGTGGTGGGTTTTAATGTTGGGCGGGGGTTGTATTTTTCTTTTACAGGCAAAAGAGCTAAATTCTTTGGGGCATGCCCCCACAAAAGGCCCTTTTAAGGGCTGGTAAGGTAAAAGAGCTTTGAACTTTTTTAATGTAGAATAGGGTAGGGCATTTTTTTTATTTTGGGGGGGTTTGTTATTTTATTAGGGGGCTTAGATTAGGTGTATTTAGCTTAAAATTGTTGTAATATTTTTTTAAATGTTTTGTAACTTATTTTTTTTATTTTTTGTAACTTAGCTTTTTTTATTTTTTGTACTTTAGTTAGTTTATGTAATTGTATTTAATTGTAGTTATTTGTAGTTAATTTATTTAATTTATTTAATGATAGTGTAGTGTTAGGTTTAATTGTAACTTAGGTTAGGATTTATTTTACAGGTAATTTTGTATTTCTTTTAGCTAGGTAGTTATTAAATAGTTAATAACTATTTAATAACTATTCTAACTAGCTAAAATAAATACCAAGTTACCTGTAAAATAAATATAAATCCTAAGATAGCTACAATGTAATTATTAATTATATTGTAGCTATCTTAGGGTTTATTTTACAGGTATTTAGTTTTAAATAGGAATAATTTATTAAAGTATAGTGTAGTGTTAGGTGTAATTGTAACTTAGGTTAGTTTTTAGTTTACAGGTACATTTCTCTTTATTTTAGCTAGGTAAGCTATTAAATAGTTAATAACTATTTAATAGCTATTGTACCTAGTTAAAATAAATTGAAAGGTACCTGTAAAATAAAAATAAATCCTAAGATAGCTACAATATAATTATTATTTATATTGTAGCTATAATAGGGTTTATTTTATAGGTAAGTATTTAGTTTTAAATAGGATTAATTTAGTTCATAATAGAAATATTATTTAGATTTATTTCATTAATATTTAAGTTAGGGGGGTGTTAGGGTTAGTGTTAGACTTAGGTTTAGGGGTTAATCATTTTATTACAGTGGCGGCGGTGTAGTGGGGGGCAGGATAGGGGTTAATAAATTTATTATAGGTGGCGACGGTGTAGGGGGGGCAGGATAGGGGTTAATACATTTAATATAGGTTGCGGCGGGTTCAGGGAGCGGCGGTTTAGGGGTTAAACTATTTATTTATTTGCGGCGAGGTGCGGGATCAGCAGGATAGGGGTTAATAACTTTATTATAGAGGGCGACGGTATAGGTGGGGCAGGATAGGGGTTACTAGGTATAATGTAGGTGGCAGTGGTGTCCGGGAGCGGCGGTTTAGGGGTTAATACATTTATAAGACTTGCGGCGGGGTCTAGGAGCGGCGGTTTAGGGGTTAGTAACTTTATTTAGTTGCGGGGGGCTCCGGGGTGCCGGTATAGGGGGTAGAACAGTGTAGTTTAGTGTGAGTGCTTAGTGACAGGCTAGCAAGAAAGCTGTCAAACAGCCGAAGAGCAGCGAGATCGGATGAGTGATAACTCTCACAGTCCACTGCTCATCGCCCCACGGCTTTTTGACAGCTTTACTTGATAACTTAGGCAAATTTTTTCAGGTCCACGGAGGCGATGTGAGGCGAGCTTTGGTGGGCGTATTGAGCCGGCGAAGGCAGGAAAGTTGACACATTGATAACTACCCCCCAAAGGCACAGTATGCACCTTGGTCTTAGATTTAACCTCTTCACTACCTGGACTTTCAGAGAAAAACTTGCCCACAATACCGGAGAATTTTCAGCATTTTTGCTATCACTCCATTTAAACCGAAATAGAGCCTTGTTTTTTTATTTACCCGTCAAAACTATATATATATTTTAAGTAGACAACCCAATGTATGGCTCTAAGCCAATTTTTCTATATTTCATGCCCACATTTCACTGCAAAATGCGATCAAATAAAACAAATTGTTACATTTTTTTCACAAACTTTGCATTTCTCACTGAAATTATTTATATACTTCTTGTGCAATCATGGCACAAATGGTTATAAAAGCATCTCTGGGATCCCCTGTGTTCAGAAATAGCAGACATATATGGCTTTGCCATTGCTTTTTGGTAATTAGAAGGCCACTAATTGCAGTTGCACACCACACTAGTATTCCCGGCAGTGAAGGGGTTAATTAGGTAGCTTGTAAGATTAATTTTAGCTTTAGTATAGAGATCAAGCTTCCACCTGACACTTCCCACCCCCTGATCCCTACCTGATCCCTCCAAAAAAGCTCTCTTCCCTCCCCCCCCCCCATGGTCATCCGCATCTTAAGTACTGCCAATAAAAAATGTAAAGCTTTTTTAAAATTATTGTTTTTTCTGCAGTGTAGGATCCCCCCAAACAGTTCTCTAACCCTCACCCCTCTAACTTTTGCCGCCATCTTAGGTACTGGCAGCTGTCTGATAGTACCTATAAACCCCCTTTTTTTTTTACTTTTTTTTCTGTAGTGTAGTGGTTCCACAAACACCCCCCCTCCCACGATCGCCATTTATTGACCCCCCACAACCCCAAACCCCTTTTCTGTATTGTAGCTGCCCCATCCCTCTCTGATCCTTTATTTTTATTTTTAACATTTTTTTCTGTAGCGTAGGGCCCTCCCACTCCCTCCCCTTCCCTCCCCCCTCCGCTGCTGAGTTGCCCTACCCGCCTCGCGCCCACACCTCCAACCGGCACCAGCAAATGATTGTTACAGATGATCAGCAGGACCAAAAATAGGCCCGGGCATTTAAAGGCGGAGCAGCCCACATCAGTTAGACTACTGTCACCTAAGTAGCCATAATGGACCAGATCTCTTGTCCTGCAGCAACTCTGCTTAATAATAAGACATAAAATGTACTTTCTGCTTTACAAAATAGACAGACGGTAACAGCTTTCCTTTTGTTACTCATATTAAGATAAATGGTGGCTTCTATTTAGCAATGAGGCCCACATAAGAACCCAGCTTACCGGGCATTTGCCATGTATGCCCTATGGCCAGTTCGGGCCCAACAATCAGGCATTTGCCCTCATCTGGAACCAGAGCACCGAACGTGCTCCTGTACCGTATGTTGCAGATGCCTGGAGCTTCAGGAACTCCAGCTCTCGGCTGTAAGTTAACCTTTGAGACTGCTGGAGCTTCCTGAAGCTCAGACGTATATATATGTATTGCAGTCAATAGGCAAAGCACTGCAAGACATATATATATATATATATATATATATATATATATATATATTATATATATATATATATATATATATATATATATATATATATATATATATATATATATATACCTCTATTTGGGTGAAGGAGTTAAACTGTTTAGTTATGAATAGGGATGGGCGAATGTGTTTATATCCGAATTTGAATGTTAGAACGAATGTTATTGTAGAAATTCGATTTACATAATAGAATGTTGATAAGAACGAATATTCTTAAAAATTCGATTTTCGAATGTTATTTACAGTTTTCGAATGTCACATTCAAATCGAATATCACATTTAAGACACAGTATTAGACTTGAAATACTATTTCAAATTTGAATGTAGCATTCGAATTCGAATATTACATTTATCAAATACAGTTGTAGACTAGAAATACTATTTCAAATTTGAATGTGACATTCGAATTCGAATGTCACATTCAAATTCGATTATTACATTTGAAAGTGAATGAATACATAGCTAAACATTCTATTATTCGAACGAATATTTTTGAATTTTATTGAAAAATTCGAAAACGAAAATTCGAAAATAGAATGTTAGAATGTTATATAAACATTCGAAATTCGATTCGAACGAACGAATGTATCAAAATTTGTTTTAAATTTCGAATTTTTAGAAACATTCGCCCATTCCTAGTTATGAATAATGATGCAACTTCGCAATATATTTTCATTTTTTATTTTGTACCCTTTTCATGTAACTAAGCTCCGAAAATTGAGCAATTTCTAATAATCAGAACTTGAAATGCACCCTGCTGACTTCTGCTAGATATCTGTGCCTAATTGGCATACATTTATAACAATTACAAATAAATGCATTTTATACAAGCTTTGTGACCGTGTATAGCCTTGTTATCTGTGGAATAAAGCCCAGATTGGCTCCTCCATATAAGGGAAATGATAAGTTTTGTTATTGAAAAATAATTGCAGAAAAAATGGAACTTATGTTTTAAAAGTTATGGCTATGTTATTCTATAGCAACGCAACAGAAATGTCTTGTAATTACAAGGTCTTTACTGTCTCTTTAAAACTCAGGAAAAAGGGGCAAAATAAATACATTTTATTGGAAAGATGATGTAGTATGCATCATTAAAAATTATGGGCCAGATTGCGAGTGGTTTACCACAGGTATTTTGAGTTGAAAGTAAACGTGTTCACTAGAGCGCAATCACAGTTTGTGCTAGAATGATTACTGCATCCTCAGGGCTCTGGTTAACTGTTTCACAAAACAAAAAAGTGTCACAAAACACATCAAAAATACATATATATATGTATATATATATATAAAAATAAGTATAACATATATATAAGTGCATTAGAGCCCTTTGCAGTTAAGAAGATCAAAACATGTAAAAGCATATTTATGTAATATTATTTTTAATAAAGTGTTATAGTGTGTATTTACTGTAAATAGTTCACATTCCAATGTTCTTCACATAGGGGAATTTGTTCTATCTATTTTTAAATATATATTCATATATATATATCTATATATATCTATATCTATATATATATATATATATATATATATATATATATATATATATATATATATATATATATATATATATATATGTTTATATATATACCTATATATAATTATGTGTATATATGTGTGTATAAATAATAAAAAGAGCAGGCTTGCACTCACTGGTCTTAAATAACTGGTGCCTATAATGTGATGTTTCGGGGAACGTATTCCCTTCCTCACACTTCCTGTGTGTGTGTGTGTGTATATATATATAATATGATATAATATATATTATACCAAAAAACATCAGATATATGTAGAAATCTTTATTTAAGAATAAATAGAACATATTTATGAATATTTCACATTCCAATGTTTTTTACATACAAAAGTATGTAAAGAACATTGGAATGTGAAATATTCATATTTTCATGTCGGATTAGCACACATGAAAATATGTGATCGGGTAGGGTGTTTTTTTTCCCACTTTTTTTTCTCCATTGACTTCTATGGGGGAATACGTGAATGCGCACATGACATTCTAACTTAGGGTGTTTGCACTCATTGAGTTAGAGCGCGAACGAAAACTGTTTACTTTCAACTCATAATACGAGCGCAGCCGAACTTCTAATCTGGTTAATGTTAGTATATTGATGTGGTTGGTTCCCATTGTTCTTTCCTGGGTCTTCAAATATGAGTTGTTGTTTTTTAATAACTTAAAGGGTCATAATACCCAAATGTTTAAACACTTGAAAGTGATGCAGCATAGCTGTAAAAGCTGACTAGAAAATATCTCCTGAATATCTCTATGTAAAAAAGAAAGATATTTTACCTCAAAAGTTCCTCAGTAGCCACCTCCCATTGTAAAGGATTTCTAAGCAGCATATTAGTATGTCTGTCCTAGGACAGCTGAAGGGATGAGCCTTGTGCACTCTCATATTATTTCACCAATCAGGTAAAGGAAGTTTATAATGAAATCTCAGTCAAGTCAAGTCAAATCTCATGAGATCACAGTAAAAGTTCATAACCTCAGCACTGCTGATGCTGATTGGCTGCTGTTCATTTCTTCATTTATTTATTTTTTTTACCTGCAGCTGGGTCCAGCTGAGTATAACTTTTTACACAGAACTTACTCTGCTGAGCTGAGGAGATTGTGAGGTAAAATATCTTCCTTTTTTACATAGAGATGCTCAGGTGATATTTTCCTGTCAGCTTTTTACAGTTATACTGCATCAGTTTCAAGTGATTTAGCATATGAGTAGTCTGTCCCTTTAACTTGGATACTTCTACTTTAGATTACAAAGTCACAGTCAATATTCTCATCTCCTTTTCTTCTACATGATTTTAGTTGATCGTAATCTAATGTTATATATATATATATATTTTTACCAAATACTGTATATGATACAGTACTGTACAGAGATGAGACATCAACATGTAGAAGTGTAATTCCTTGTCACGTGGCTTTACAATCCATATAATGTAATGAGGAAAAGTTTACAAATGAGAGAATAGTTCTAGTAAAATCAATCCTGTCATTAAGCTTAAAGGGACATTAAACCCAAACATTTTCTTTCATGATTTAGACAGAGAATACAATTTTAAACAATATTCCAATTTACTTCTATTATCTAATTTGCTTCACTCTTTATATAGCCTTTGCTAAAGAAATAGCAATGCACATGGGTGAGCCAATCACAGGAGGCAAATATGTGCAGCCACCAATCAGAAGCGACTGAGCATATCTAGATATGCTTTTCAGGAAGGAATATCAAGAGAATGAAGCAAATTAGATAACAGAAGTAAATTAGAAAGTTGTTTAAAATTGTATTCTCTATCTGAATCAGGAAAGGAAAAAAAAAATGGGTTTAATGTCTCTTTAAGATCATTAATCATAGCTGATTCTAATATCCTTAAAGTGAATGTCACTTTTGTCTTATTTTGACCAATTTTAATATTGCTCTCCAGTTAATAAAGAAAACCGCCACTTTATTTTTTTAAAAGAAAGCAAAATAAAGGTTATGTTTTCATTACCAAATTTGCTCCGTTTTAGGTAGCAGCTCCTCCCACCCGCAACACCCGCT
Organism: Bombina bombina; assembly: GCF_027579735.1. Classification (NCBI taxonomy): domain Eukaryota; kingdom Metazoa; phylum Chordata; class Amphibia; order Anura; family Bombinatoridae; genus Bombina; species Bombina bombina. The sequence continues at coordinate 559,823,858 of NC_069503.1, read as the reverse complement.
GTATACATAGAGTCAATGCGCGCTCATGGCTTTGCTATCCACAGCACATGCATTGCGTACTTACTTACCCATGTACTTACTTACCCATGTACTTACTTACCAAGCGCTCTGAAAATTGCTGCTAAAATGACTAAGTCCCATAAAAGTGTAATAGCGCATGTGCTAAATGTGAACGCGCGTGAGAGCTCTGTGTGACGATGCAGGCACATTACATACGCGTGACATAGCCAAAAGGGGTTTGGTCCCCCCGTGGGTGATCGGATTATTGGTTGACATAAGCGAGTCTACAATGTCAATCATTAATCCAAGAGGGCGGAGGATTGAGATGACGATCGTAATGAAATAAAGCTCAAATATTAGGTAATTAGAAGTTTGCTGAAAAAATGATGAATTAAAGTGGCGGTATTTTAAGGTCAGTTTTTAAGCAGTGTTTAGCATTGAGCTTGACTTTACATTCACTTTAAATATAGTACCTTAAGGATAATACATGTTTTCTGTACTTACTATTCAATATGACTGGCATTGAAAAGATAAGTCATTTATGAAT